>NW_015090830.1:16430775-16563949 GCF_001431845.1 Calidris pugnax | reverse complement strand
TTTTTTGTGGGGGGGGGGGGGGTTACCAATTTTAGGCCCTGCTGCTGCAGAAGACCCATATGCCTGAATTTAACTTGGTGCCTAAGAGCACTTCTGTTGAAATTTGTAGGCATATTCAGCTACGCACAGTTAAGTTGCATAGGTTGTCCTGGCTGGAGTATTTCTGCAGGGTAACCTATGTCTGCACGGGTACCACAGCCGCTATTCCACGGATATAAAGGAGTTAGTAGTGTGTTACTTGCCTTTTCAAGGTGCTCTGCAGAGCTAAAAGCTAAAAAAACCCCAGTATTTCTCCATTGCACAGTGCAATTTGGTGAAGAGATTTCAGAGAGAACTCTAAACTAGTTAGCCGTAAGTACTGTAAGCAATATAGCTGCATTAGCACAGAGCTCAGCTGGGTAAATTAGCATTGTGCAGCATAGACATACCCTAAATTTCTGGTATGGTTTCCTCAGTGACACTTTTTCAAACCACAGCTTGAAAATAAAATATGTGGGTTTTTTTCACCCCTCCAAAATAGTATGCTAGGAAAGCTTGCGTACATTTTTCTTTTTTATTATTGCACTATCTCCTCTCTTAAAATAAATTCTAACCTGACTGCCTCATTTTATATCATTTTAATTTTTTTTTGCTTTTATTGGTGGCATCCTCTCATTCATCTGAGCCTAGATCCCCTGTTACCAAATCTTTTTCAGCTGGGGCACAGAAGATACCACCTCAGCATTATAAAAGCTATTGTTCCAGTTCCCTCATGACCTCATGATGGAAAGCAAGGCATGATCAGAAAAGGAACAGAGATCTAACATCATTATGTCCCTATATAAATCTATGCAGTTCTGATTATACCATCTCAAATAGGATGCAGTAGGACTGGAAAATACTCAGAAAAGGGCAAGATGGATGATAGATGCTGTAGCTTTTATAGTGTGAGAGTAAGTCCCATTCTCCTGTCCGTGGGGGGAAAAAAGTAGCTGTGAGGCAACAGCTGAGGGGTGCCATGGAGGTCTGCTGTGATGACTGGCAAGGAGAAAATGAGTAAGGAGCTGCTATGGGCTATTGCGATGAAGAATGCCTGGTAAAAATCACTGGGGTAACAGGTTTAAAGGTCTTCAAGGGAGAACTCTCCTTGCAGTGATTGATAAGCAGTGAAATGCATTGCTGCAGAGTGTGGACAAGACCAAATGTTTAAAAGGAGTTAAAATGATGACATGGATAAAGGTAATTACCTTGACAGTAGATCAGCAATGATTAAGGGATTTAGCAGGTGGAAATAAGAAAGGTAAAGATGGGTTATTCATCTCAAAGGGAGAATAAGAAATTATTATCCTTTGTCCTTCTAGGAGTGGTTGCTGGTATCACTGTGTAATCCACTAGGTTATTCTAGGCACTAAGCTGGCTCTGCCTGTGACAGCAAAACTACCGCTTTACACAGCATAGCTTAAGCTAAAGCATTGAAGAACAAGGGAGAAAGACAAAATCGCTACAGGTTGAGGTGTATTTGCTCACGCTGTCTCCCAGAGGAAGAAGAGCATCATAACTGTACCTGTTTGAAAAAGCTGTAAGAAAATGGAAGCTGCCACAGTGTGTCAGAGATTGATGCCTACCCTGACATACCTCCCCTGCATCCGACAGTCAGGTGCTTAGGGAATTCCCAAGATTAAAGTTACATCGTGATTGCTCTGCTTAATCAATTACAGTGCCTGTTTTAGACCTCTGTAAATTGGAAATAAGGCTAGGGAAAAATGAGATGCAGCCAAGATCATAAGAACCTATCAGGCTTCAGTTCTGCAAGTGTTTAAACATCCTGTATAAGTTCTTTTTCAAGCAATTTTCTAAGGAGCGGGTGTTTTTGCAAGGAGAATCCTCTTTCAGTAGAGAATGGACTATATTCAGCATTTGTGAAATCTTATATAGTTAGCTTTTCCTAACAGCTTGCATTTTTCTATGGCACTTGTTTAATGGCTACGTGGTGAATTTATTCTTCTTAGCTCTACCATCCCAAGAATTTGATGAATGAATGGATTGAGAATCGTGGACCATTGGCCTTTCTCCATCCTCCAAAGTGGTAGGAGACAAACTTTTAAATATGTGATTGATATTATGGATTTTGGAGTTGGTTTCATGTTTGGGGGAGTAAATACAGAGGTTCTGGGATCAGGTAACTTCTGCATGTCTGAATACTCATCCTGGGGCAGAATGATTACTAGAAATTGGACTGCAGGCAGCAAAATACAGGTTTCAATACACAGAGGCTGGAGTTAGCTAAAAAGGTAGCATGACTGACATGAGAAATATGATCCCTGATCTTGGTTATGTGCGAGCAGTCAAAAAAGTGTTATTTTTGCTAGAAGAGTTTGTTCTGTCTCTGTCTTTATACCTGGCAGAGAGGCAGTAACTCCAAGGCACAAATCAGGAACTCCCACACACAGCCCTTGATTGCTTCTTTTTCAACTCACCATGCAATTGCCATATGTGAATCTAGCAAGTGACACTTCCTAATGTAAAGCACTATCACTTTCCTAAAAAGTACAAGCTGAAATAGTCTGTATGATTGTGTAAACGAAATCAATACTAAGCTCGGAATGTGAAGAAGGATGGACTTATAATAGGATAGGTGCTGTCTTCTAATAACAAATGGTAGTTATTGATATTGGTGGCCAAAAGCCAAGAATTTGGATGTCACAGAAACACAGATTTCTGTGTGCATGTGAAATGAAACCTAGTGAATGAAGGGTGTATTCAAACCCTGCTGTGGTGATCAGGTCGTCCCCATCCTTTTCATGCTCTGCCTGTTCTGCTACTGAGATAGTCAAAGCACAGATCAGGGCAGAGCAGCAGGTAAATCCTATTGGATCCTTCTCTTAGTGCATCTTTTCCAGTATCATAAGACCCATCTTTCACAGATCCTCTGTGCATCCCAGCAATATGCATACAACATAGAGAGGCTATTTGCAGAAAAAAAAAAAAAAAAAGTGAGGCAGCCTGGGAACTGTCTGTCTTCATCTCCTCCACGTTGAAACAGCAGCGCTGCTTCAGAAAGGATCCAGAGCCAGCGTGTGCAGGCATTGCAGGGGTGAGTAAGATGGATTTGGGTCTGGATCTCCAAAGCACCGACAGGTAAATTACAAAGGGCCGAATCTTCATTACTGGTGATTTAGGAGGCATAAAGAGACACAACTTGATTTGTGGATCCCAAGTGGAGTTTTCAAGGCTGACAATTAATAATACGAAATCGACTTGTAAACTGAATGAATCTGACACAGGGTCATGGAGAGAAAATTAAATTTGGAAGCACTAGTGCCATTTTTCTAGTCATGTGTGAGAACAGCGTGGAACTGTGTTTGCAGATGCCTTTCTACTTCTCTCCTACTGTGCTTTTCTCCTGCCCTCCCACCCTTAAATTCAAGCCTTTCTTTGGAGATTTAAGTATTTAACTTCTTAATCTTGTAATTTGAAGTAACAAGACAGTTGGGTGACATTTTACAAGACGAAAACCATTGAGTCAGCCTCTTATAACTACACAACTGTTAAAATCCCCATATGACTAATCTCTAATTCCCAGCAGTCTACTGCAAATAAAATCATATATTGAACTGTGCTACTTTAATATCCCAAATAAAGCTCCCACACGACTTCCAGTTCGGCTCAGTGCTTGGTTGGCCTAATACCATGGTGATGTTTATACAGATCACAGACTGCATTAAACAAAACTCTCCCCATAAATGTTTGTGGGAGATGATATTAAGATAAACAGTCCATGAAATCTCCTTAAAAATGCAGGGTGCCTGGCCTCCTGTGAAATGGTATTTAGGAAGATTAAGACACAACAGTACTTCTGAAAGTGTATCATTAGTACTTCACAACCGAACGAAGGACTATTCTGAGAAAAGGATTCCTTTGCCTATGCTGGTTTTTCAGCCCCATCCTTTTAAACATGCATGCAAAGGGTCCTTTGGGAAGCAGCTTGCTTGGTTTGCTCTCCCGACGCAGGTTCCTGGGCCCGGGAGATCTCATTTGCTGATTCCTTTCCAACTAGCTGCTCACAGGTGATATTAGGGGATGTATGATATTTGTAGTTTCTCACAGTTTCTCTGTTGGCTTTCAAAGCAGTGGGACTATTTCTGAGTTGGAGGCAAATGGGAAGATCACAAGAATCAAACCTGTGCGTTTGCAAAGAAAAGACGGGGCATGATCCGTGCCTATTTTTAATGACATCCAACCCAGAGGTGGGCAAGAAGCTCCTTCTGGGCCTCCTGGGGATTGCAAATCATCTTCTGCACAGCACAGGAGGTTTCTTCTGTGTGAGAGAGCAAAGCACGTCTCCTCTGCCTGCTTTTGGAGGAGCAGGCAGCACCTCAGTAAGAGCTGTGGCAGGGCTGGGGTCTTCCAGGCCCCCAGATGGAGAGAAGTCTGAGGATGGATCCAGACTCTCAGACACAGAGGTGTTTGAAGATGAGGTCCTGGCTGGGGGAGGCAGACCGAGCAGTAGGAGGCTGGTACATGGTAAATGAAGATTTTGCTATGTGGCTGGCTTGCTAGATCAGGAAGTCGGACCTTTCCTTTATGAACCCTTCAAAGAAGGGCGGTGGTACAATTGCAGTATATTCTGGCTCTAATATATACTGTATTTTCAAAAATTAATTATATCTTTGCTGGTAGATGTGTTTCACTTAAACTGCAGTTTCAACAATTTGTAAAAAAACCCATGAAACGTTACCAATCACTGCACTGAGGAAGCTTCCAGCATGCTGACAGAGCTGCACTGGATGCTACGACATTAGGCCTTGCGTGTTTCTCTTCACTTAGCAAATACTGTGACTTGGAGGAGGATGACCTATGCCACTGTGGATATTCGTAGTATTTATTTTTTTTTTTGTGAAACACACAAAAAGAGATCTCAGAAGTGCTGTTTGATGTACAGCCTTGTGTGATTGCTGTCAGTGGTACGTTCCCATTACCCAAGATGGGAAAGGGAAATGCAAATAAAGCGTTTGTCTCCTCAGAAAAGGCTCTGAACTGCTTGAGTCAGAGGGGACAGCTAAGGCTGCCTGCTGGAGAGCATCCAGGTCAGATCAGAGCTCCCCTCTACCCATGCAGTCGAGAGCAGAGCCTGCCTTTGCATTTCTTGACTGTTGGTACAAATTCGTGGTGCCTGCTCACCAGCTGGTGACATGAGGTGGTGACTCCTGCCCCTGCCCGGGGGGGAGACCCTGCATAAAATTAATCGATGGTTGCAAACTTGGCATCTTTCAGCAGAGAAGCCATCCAGGCACTGGCTCAGAGTCCAGCTCCCCCCCTGCTGTGGTCCCTTTGCGTCGGGCTGTGGGGGGGGGACATGTGGCACTGCCCACTGTGCCACAGCTGCTCTGAGCTGCAGCAACGTGCTGCTCTGGGGGTTGTCAGTCCAGCAGCTGTCACAGACCCTGCGCGGATGCAGACTTCTAAAAGGACCTGCAAAATGTCAGGGGTTTCTATCTGTGTGACCTGCCCCTGCTGTGCAGACCAGAGAATATGTGCAGCACAGAAATTCAGGTAAGATGATGCAAATAAGCACACAGACACACACACATAAGAAGTTTTGCTGGGTTTAATTGTAAGAGGGGATTTATTTTTTGCATATACGTTTATTTCTGATGGCTATGTGCATGCCTGCACGCAGTGGGCTTTCACCTCCTTGTGACAGACAAGACCTCTGATCTATCTAGGGTAGCAGCAGGGTTTTCATTTACTCCTCTACTTTGGGCTACTATTTTAGTATTTTTGTCATAGCACCCCACCTGGTTACAGTGCCCAGCTGGAATTGCCTTCTCTTGTGAGCTGTCTTGCCACCGCTGTTCTGCAAACAAACAAGGCAGGCAGCAGGACGACAGCCTGGTCCCCATTAGACCTGGAGAATAGCACCTCTTCTTTGAAGGCTAAACTGACATAAACATTTTGATTCTAGTCCTCTGTGTCTTTTCAAGTTTTTGCTTTGTTTTTGTCACTAACATTTTTCTGAGACTATTCATGTTGCCTGTGAAAGTCTAACTTGATCTTTCTCTTGGAAGTAAATATAGTCAAGTTTGATCAACACTGCTCAGGTATTTCTAGTTAGAAGGGGAATGGGAAAGGAAGACTTTTTTGTTATATAAAACAAGTTTTGGTGTCCCCTACCCTCTGGCTTTTTAACAGATAAAATGGCTTAGAGCAGGAATAGGTTGTTTGGTGTGAATATATTCTTGGAGGAATAGCACCCTGTAGTTTCCCAAGATCTGACATTAGTTTTTATTTGGTAGAGTTTTACTACCTGTGCATTTGGGGCATTTTGTGGGACATCAGGATCTAGGTCTTTCTGCACATTTCTATTTCCTAGCCTCAAAAGACGACAATCAAAATTTTGTCCCTCACTTACAGCCTTCTCACTCTTCTTGTTTCATTGTAGTTGAAATTTAGGGACCAAGTGTATTTCTGACTGACCTCATGCTAGAGCTGCACAAGGCGCAGCTTGTCCCCTATAGCTCGGCGGGGTGTTTGTGCAAAGAGTTGTGGTTCCACTCTTACCTGCTGCTTTCCCTACTCCCAAGGGCAAGCACCTCTCACCCCGCTGCTGCTTCTTGTCCCTCCAAAAACCAAGGACTGCCTAGGTCCAGTCCTGACATTTTGCACTAAATTGTCTACAGAGCTTGTGAAGTTAACAAATAAGCAAAGCTATCAAGCTTCCTAGGTTTATTTTGACTACATAGCGTGGTCTTCTAGTGCGATGTTATTTTGTATGTCTATTTCAAGTGTCTATTTTTACAAAGCAAGATTCTGATGTTGGTGGCTACAAAGAAGAGTTTGAGAACCAAAACTCATCAATGTCAAAAATCTGAAGACAAATACATCTCCTCAGAGTTCATAATTGTTTAAAAAACTGCTCTATTTCTAAAGCAGTCTGATGAGGAATTGAGTCATTAATTTTGAATGCTAATGGTTGGAGAGTGCTGGTGAGAAGGCTGGGTGTGCACTCAGATGAATCAGACATGGCTGAGTGTAGTACTGATCAGAAGATCTAGAAACGTTAAGGAAAACTGCTGCACAATTTGGGTTTTATTGTAGGAAACCCTGCCATTATGCTATTGAGAAGCTTTTCAGCTAATTAAGTGCGTAGGATGTTTTAATGGCATCTAGCCAAATGTGTAAAATTCTATATGAGAGAGTAGGGTACAGGTAGGTAAAGACCCAGAAGTTGTTAGTCTTGTATCTATGTTTCCTGGGGCAGCTAAAAGGTAGGTGAGAGATCCCCATTTGTTCCTGCCTGTGACTATGTTTAAGCTAAGGCATATGCCTAAACAGTTATCGGTTTCTGGAATTTTTGAGCATTGCTTTTTAAAATTCTTTTTACAGTTTGCACATGCTTTTACCTGATTCTTTGCAAGCACACGGGGCCTCAAAGGCATGCAAACTAAAGCTCCATCAAGTTTTTCATGTTTTTCATCATTTGTTCTTTAGAATAACAATAGGAAATAGCACAAGGAAATCCCATCTTGTGAAGTCTTTGCTTCAGCCCATTTGCTGTTTGCTGATATGCTTGGTGAGGAGCTACTGTGAAGCATCTGATCACATCAAAGTGTGTTTTCCAGCAACATTCATGCACAGGATCCTGCGCAGAGCTAAGTGTGCCTGATTTTCCGTGCTAAGATTAACAGTGTGGATTCACAACTGCTCCACAGTAAAAAACTCTTCTGCGTTTTTCCCATGTTTTCCCACATGTCTTTGAAATGTGGAAAGTCATACTTTTGAACATGTTGAGAACCAACAGGTGTTGTAACTGAGATGTTTGAGGTAAGTGCTATTAGAAGCTGTGACCTACCTGAGTTTGAATGAGGTACTTGCCCTACACGGGTTCCACAAAGTAATTCATCTTAAATTTTAGGGTAAATTTTGTAGTATGCATGTAGTATGGTTCCAGTCTTTGGATTGATGGACTTAGTCCAGATAGTAGGAAAAGGTAGTATTAAGGCCTCAGTTGAGGGCCTCCAAAATCTTCCAGCATACAAAGACTGGGTCAAGCACAGGGATGAAAACCCTGGAGGGATATCCACTGTGGTAAATCTGGCAGAATACAAGCAGAAAAAGAAGGGTATTGGAGATCAAGTGCTCGTAAGGAGTGTGTGTGTGTGTGTGGGTTATATAGATGTTATCCCCTACCTAGGTTCCCAGGCAGAAGGCCAAGCATGCAGTACTTTTTGCAATCTGTTCTCCTCGAGAACGATCTTGGCAGAGATGCCATATGCACAGCATTGTATTAAATGTAGGTTTGGTTATTTCTCATGACAGTAGTAGAGCAGTAGATGTGGCAGCAGGAAGAGAAACAGTAAAATGAGTGCAAATGGAAGCTCATTGCAGTGGATGTTCCTATTCCGCTGCTGCATCTACTGGTGGAAGAAAGGTGGCTGAGAGATAATGCAGACAGCACAGCAGCCTGTCAGCTACCTTTCTTCATTAACTTAGACCGCAATAAAACACAGCTTTTAAAAATAAAGTTCAAGTAGCCAGAGCCTCTCTGTGGAAATTAATTTCCTCTGGAAGCTAGTTTCACGTAACTCATCACCTACTTCACTGAACATTATTCAGCCCTGTCACTGGTGACAGAAGTGCTTGACAGAGCTGCTGGAAACTGGGTCATGTGGAGGATAAAACATAGCCCTCTTTCCCAGGCTGCTTTTAGCGTGGACCTCCTGAGATCACAGTAAATAATAAATACCTGCAGGCCACCGCAGGCACTTTGTGCGGTGTTGCAGAGCTCATCTTTGGTCCACGAGAGGAGGAGATCATGTAACGATATAAACCCATGCAGTAGACATGCAGAGAGAAACTTTTGGCTGCCCGTCTCTCTTTCTGAGCTGTTACTAAGCTGATATTTTTCCCTAGTGTGGGTAGGCGTATACTGTTGGATGATGCAATTTCATCCCTCACAGGCTAGCTTCCCAGGTTGGGGATGACTTCTGAGGACTCTGTTGGTGTGGTGGTAGCAGCTGCTGGTCACCGATGCCTCACCAGTCGTGCTGACGAGGAGTCCTGTGGGCACTGCTCCTGGGTAAGCACCCAGCAATGCCTGGTTACAGGGGCAGATGTTTGGCTGCGAGAGCAGGGGTGGCTGGTAGAACAGCCATTTCACGTGTCTCCCATAGGAAAAGGCTGTGGGCCATGTGGAAGTTAATGTCTTTAAGAAATCTTTATTAAAAGTGCAAAGCAGTGCTGTTACAGGGTTTTTAAAAGTCACGTCCTTTACTTGAAAAGGAACCTGCAAAGAACTAAAAAAAATGAAATTTGTGATCTATTTTTGTGCTGTGTAATGATCTATTGCTTCTCTTCCCTTCCCCTCTCCCCGTCCCTTTCCCTTTTCTATTCCTCCCTAGAAAGGTTAGGCGTTTTCCCAGTTACTATTTAACAGCTTGTTACCCAGCCTGTAAATGCTGGATTTCAGTGTTTCCTCTCACTGGAAGAACTAAGGCACTGAATCATTAACAAGGCTATCCTTTGTGCCAAATGTTTGTTTGTGATAATGTTAAGCAATTTAAAAAAAAAAAAAAAAAGGATTAAAATATCCTCTCTACTAAAATACTCGTCCTGCAATTTTCTTCCACAAAAATGTATGTTTGGACAGCTCTATTCACACACATTTTTCTTTTTTGTGTCAGACTGTACTACTGTACTCCAAAGAATTTTTACCCTTCCTTCCTTACCACTCTGCTTGGCTTGCATGCCTTCGCAGTGATGGAAGACAACATCCGTGTGATCCCAAAGGTGGAATTGCCTGTTATGGCTGAGTCTTACAAACAACTTGCATCTGCTGAGGGGGAGAGATCTTCTTCCCCCTTATCCTCCCTATCCCTGCTCTTGCTCTCAGCTGTGCGGTCTCGTGCTGATTCTGCAGCTTACAAAACTTTTTACTGAACTAATTTCACCCCTATCCTGGCAGAAAATTCAATTGCTTTTTCCAAGACAATTCGCTACTGGGTTGTATCAATTCCTGGAGGCTCCCAGCAAACAGCAGAGCTGGCGGAATGTAAGCAAGAGAGCATGTCTAAGAGTGACGTAGGGAGTGTAGGACTTCCCCTTTCAACCACGGCAGAGAAACTCTGGATGGACTTGGCCATCCTGTGCCACTTCTCTGCTGAGATGAAGTCAGTGGTCACTTGAGCCATAGTAACTCACCATGTGTGGACTATCAGCCTGCCTCAGGAGTGAAAGGTAGATGTGTTCACATAGAAATACCCTCCTGAATGTTCAGGCAAGATGAGTGTTCTAGCTGTCTCTCAAGCCACATTTCACCAGCACCAGGGCTGCCCTTACAGCAACTGTTCTCTCTTAGCAGTGCATCCCCTTGGTGTGGGTGGGAATATTCCTTCAGGCCTTTTCTCAGGGTAGAGGAGAGATGTGGATTTCATCCTTCCACAGTGTTTTTGATAGCGATTGTTCCATGGTTAACCTTGAGGTGATGCCAGTCAGAGGAAAAAAAATGAAGAAGGGAGCTGCTCGTGTTGGAAGCGGAAAATTGGATTAGCAAATATAAATTGCAAAGGACTGCAGAGATACGAAAGACAGTGCTAGTGGATCAGCTCCCATTAATCTTGCCATGTTGGCAGCATTTTATCCCCATTTCTTAGCAGTTACATCCAGGTGTCTCCCAGTTCCCTCAGTATAGATGAGCGAGAAAGAGGAGATCCCTCCTGAGAAACGACACCTTTCTTAGGCTTCTGTCTCAGTTGGTGCTGCATAAAAGAAAAAAAGCAGGAAGGGCTTTAACAGCAAAATCAAGAGCCCCAGCAGTCTGAGCAGCTTGAACATTATGTTGGTAGATGGGCACTGTTGCCTTTAATAGGTTATCTTTTTCCATTAGAAGACTGTTTAAATTTTTAAGTGGTGTGCAAGCTCATAAGGGCTTTTACTGTGTGGGTTCCGATTTTCATGTGGGTTTTGAATGTGTGGGAGAAGCTGATGCATTAAGAACTGCTCATGAATCTCCTCTATTTCCAGTCTTCCCCTGGGAACTATTGATGGTCATTTCATCTTTCTTATGTGACTTTTAAGATTCTCGAAGAAAAAAAACAAAAAAAAGGAAATGGTTTTCTGGTTACTTGGTTACTTCCCAGTGGGATCTCTTACAAAGAAATACCAGGGCTGAAATAGTGAAATAGAATTATAAATTCCAAACAGCTTAGATTCAACTAAACCCACAGTCGAGATCCTAAAAATTTATTTTGACATAAGTTCCAAATAAAGTTAAAGCCCTGGAAAAGTCAAGAAAAAAATAGCAGAAATAAATGACAATTTTTCTATCACAATTTGACTTAAGAGTGTTTAAATATTTGTGCTGATGCACAATATATCCAGAGATATGACTGGCTTCCAGATGGGAGGTGGGAAACTGTATTTATGAATTATGGGTCTGATGAAAGGTCATTTTTTTTCCTGTAACATAGACTTCAAATCAGTCAGTGTGTCTCACTTGCTCTTTCTTCTAATCAGAATGCTGCATATTCTAAAATCTCTTTTCCCTGGTGTTTAGCAGCTAAAGTAATTTCTAATTTGCTTTAAAACTTGTTATAGGTGTGGAGAGAACCTTAGTCATACAGAGAAAATGCTCCTCACTTTGCAGATCTCATTTGAAGGGCTGATGGAGAAATGCCCTGAAATTAAAGATATTTTCAGGTTCAGAGAACAAAGAGGGGGAAGCACACAGACCCAAGAAAGAAAGGTAAGCAGCTTATCTATTGGAGAAATTGCCTTGAAGTAAGTGAAATTATTTCCCTGGAGATAATTTGGTTGTAGGAGTCAAATTGTCACTAAACAAAAAGCCAAACAAACAGCAGCAAATTGATTTTGCTTCCAGTGTCTTTCTTCCATTTTCCCCCTAATTAAAAAGTGAAGAAGGATGTGATAAATCCAGCTATTTTTTTTTTTCCTCACTGTTGCACTCCACCCTGAAGAACCTCTTCAATGTATCCATTTTATTGGAGGGGGTGGAATGAAAGCCCCTAGATTAAATTTTCAGAGATGAGCACCTACATTTAGTTTAATTGGAAAAGCAATGGTTTTATAGATGGTGAGCGTCTGTATCCTCTGCCTATCATTTGGGAAAGTTGTATGTCCAGCATCTATGAGAAAAGGGTCATGTACACCGACGTGAGGTGTAAGCATCTCGGGTCTGTGGTTTTGAACTGAGTGATCCAGTCAAACACATACCGAAGCTCAAGGTGGGAAGAGGAAATGAAAAGTAACAAAAAAATTATAATTAAGGCGTTCAAGTCTCTTTATTTTTGAGGAAAGTTTATGCATGTATCTTTTGTATTCATCTGCTTCCTCTCCCAATACACACACGCATAGACACTACATGTTTGTTCCTGCTGTTTGGTCTTGCACAACTTTCCTTCACTGCTCCTGGACACCCAAAGCACTTTACACAATACTTCCCTTTTGGCTTCTCATTTTCCCGTATCTGACGCTGGCATTTTTCACCAGGCTCCTTCTCTTTGTTGTTCATTTGTGAAATGAACACTTTCTCCCCTGAGTTAATTTTTTTTTTTTCCCGTAGAGAATGGATGACAGGGGTGCACAAAACACATCCAAGTGTTGCTTGCATGTTTGGAGATGAGAAAAGCAAGGTGCCAGCTCTAGGGGAAAACTTAAGGTTTGTGCTGTTAACTTATATTTAGCACTGCAGCAGAATCTGTTTTTTGTGTCTGGTTCTTCAAAGATGTAACTTCTGTGACATGATTTGTGGCTCCTCTTGTGCGTGACAGAGTAAAGGACACTTTGACTCACTTGAGATCCCTGGGAATGTTAAAAAAAGAAAGGGAAGAAAAAAGTACAAGAAAATACACTCATGGAACTGCTGAGGTGATGTAACCAGGTGTCTTTTCATGTGTATCCTTTGTTTTCCCTTCTATCTCATCAAATTTAAGCAAGCTAATCTTATGAAGGCTTAAAGCTGTATTATTTCTCTGTTTGGGCTTTTCTCATGGGTTAGCATTTAAGCTGCAATGAGCTTCGAGGTTTGGTGGAAGCAGAGGTGACAACTATTTACTCATGAAATGGTAGAAGGTAGTGCCTTTTCCTTGATGAAGAAATGTTATTCTTGCTTTAAGTCACAATGAAATCCCTTCAATCAGTCATATGGTCCTTTAAAGCACATGAGAAAGGGGAGATTTCATTTGGGTTCACTGAGACCTGATTTGCTCTTTCTGGTTCAGGGGAAGGAGAGCTGATGCTGGAGTAGAGATGGCCTGCATAGAGTTCCTGTTCAGGGTGCTAAAACCGATTCTGCTCTGCAGAAGCAACCCATGCACCTCTGGGTGATGGCATGCAGAGCTCAGTGGTTACTTCTTTAGGGATGCAGAGGGGCTGGCACAGCTAGTGCTTGGCCTGGGGCAGCTGGGGCTTCCTGCTAACCTTGCTGTCAAAAAGGGTGATGTTTGGGTTCAGTGGGAGCAAGGAACAGCCTGGAGACAATAAGCGAGACAATTAGTGGACTATTAGAAATGTGAAGAACATCATGCAATGACGTTGCAGGAGGAAGCAAAAGAAACTCATCCTGATGGAAAAAACAGGAGTTCTGCTTCCCTGTGAGGAGAAAAGAGAGTAAGAACAGTATTGAGCAGACACACAATGGCACCTGTGTTTTCTGGAGGTGTGAAGGAGTTTTCTGCAGGACTTGATTTTATCCAGGCAAGGAAGGTGGTATCTTCTGGTGGCATTAGAAGCTTCATGTTGTAGCCTTCCTGTTACTACATGATGAGCTTCATGGTATTTACCTAGGTCTAGGATATCTGGCAAAACAAACACAAAGCCTGTGTGTGGAAGCTCTGGTGCTTTTTGGTAGCCCTGCTCTACAGTGCATCTGACCTCTGCCTCAGTGGTTGCCCAGTTGCTTCTTGGTTCGGCCATGCTAGGTGCCTGGGCAGTGTGCATGGAGCAGTCCAGATTCTTCAGGCCTACACTAGGGTGCTGACCAAGGCTGGCTGCCTGATGCCAAAGCCAATGCATCTTGCCAGTGGTCTCCCTCCAAGTTTTTTCCAGGCCCCTCATGCCAGCAGGAGAGGAACTGAGGAAACGTGTGTTTGCCTATTTGTCTTGAATAAACACCTCAGGCTGCATGCAAATCACACTGAAGTCAATAGGATTCCTTTCAGTCTGAGGAGCTGGACCTGGCCTATTTGTAGCCACATACTATGAAAAACCAAAGAGCCAAATTCAGCGTGTATCTCCCTTGCATTCTAATATTTATTCCCATTACGAATTTCATGCAGTGTGTCTCTGCCTACAGGCATCATAATTTGGCCCATGGTCCCTCCTTGAAGCTCTTTGCAATTCAATATTGATTTACTAATTTCCTACTGTGACTAATAGTTCAATGGGTCTTAATCTGTCCTCTGTAACACACTCTTTTGGGTTTACTCTGGATTGAGATTGTCCTGAGTGTAAATAGCAGTTGGTCATGAGGAGTCCGAACAGTTCTCCATAATGAGAGAGAGGTGGATACCTCCTGCTCTATATGGTTAGATGTTCACATAGGGAAGTCCTGGAATTGAAATCCTGTCTTCCTGCAAGTGCATAGCACAGATCCTGGTGTCACAGGCTCCTTAACTGCTCCAAGGGGGGGAAGAGGAGTTCACTCCTTGTTCGTGGCCCTAATAGAAGCAACTTGCAAAAAGTGACAGCAGGTTCTAACTGTAATGTACCTATATGTCTGCTGTGGAAAGGACTGGCTTCTGAAACTGGCTTTTAAAGGTCTAACTTGCTCTGATCTGACCTTCCTACTTATTTGCAAGCACAGTTTGACATTTGGATAATTAAGCACATAATTTATGGCTGAAAAGGGAGTGCAGGTATTTTTTTTCTCCTGGGATTTGGCCCAAGATGTGGATGAGTCACGCTAATAGGAGTCCTTATATCTCTTCCGTGATTTCAGTAAACTTACCCTGAATAAGGTTGTAAAACTTACATCAGTAAGTCTTGGTTTGAAGGGATCCGTATCTGCTACACGGACTTCTCTACCGAAGTGAGTTGGTATTGTTGTAGTTAGAGTACTTCAGGATAGTCTCAAAGGGGTCCCTGCTATCCTTTCTTCTATGTGAAGATAATACTTGCATTAAATATTTATGTGGGTGGAAATATTTTCTTTGTGGTTGGCGTTGTGGTTATACTACAGCAAGATAACCCATGCAGTTCCTGTGAAACCACTGGCCTATCTAACTGACACAGTATCCGCTGGGGTGAATAATGTCGGTCGGAATCTGAGATGGCTTGACAGGCTTTACTTTATCGGTCATGGCATGAGCACACAGCTGGGATAGGGAGGATTATTTGAGTGTGCAATGGGAACACAACAGCGCAAGCAAACAAGCACCTCTGTTGTCACGAGAAGTAGGGTTTCTGGAGAGAGAGACAGCTTTCTACTTGCAGAAAGCCACCTTTCGCTGTATTTCAGAAGTTTCCACTCTTTTCTGCAAGTTCAACAAGTATGCACATGCAAAGACAAAATCAGTCCCTGCTGTAGCTTTATGGGAGCAGAGAAAGCTTCCATGAAGCTGCCTCCATACACAACTCTCCAACAGCAGCCGTGGCTGGGTGCAGTCTGACCATTTTGTGTTGGTGTAGTGGTCAGTAATGGCAGTGTGGCACTTGGCAGCAATATGGGCAAGACTTTTGTCTCTGAGCACCCTGGGTGGGTGCAAGGGGCTGGCAGCTGTTGTCCTGCTGGAGCTGGATGTAGCATGTTTAAAAAGAAGATATCTAAATTACGCTTGTCCAGAAAAAGCTTTCTTGCTTACAGGTTTTTTTGGTGAACCCCCTTCACATAAGTTTAGATTGCAGCTGTGCTGCATGCCCATCTTAAATATGATGTGTATGTCTCTGTTGGTTAAGGAGGGACTAGAGTTTGGTCCTAAACTGGACCTCTGGGTCTAAACCCCATGAAACTTTGGAAAAAGTCTGAGTCCCCTGTTGAGCTTTGGGTCGTGGCTGGTGGTGCAGCTCTAATGTTGGGCTTCAGGATGGATGCACAAAACCAGCTGTGTTGTCAAATTTTGGTTTTACACACTACACAACACTAGCTAATGCCTAATGCAGACGTGCTGCAGTCTGCTTATGAAAGCGACCTCAGAACTAGTTCTTGCATTGGGAATGGTCTCTTGAGCTTGTAATACCAGAGCTTGGTTGGGTATGACCTTGTGCTTTTTAGAGCCACTTTTCCCAAACCTCACATATGTTGCACAAAAGGTGTCGATGTACTAGAGCATCCAGATAGTTCACTCTGTGCCCACAGCTCAAAAGCACGGTTTGGTTACCACTTTAAATACAGTAGCTGTGCTTTTCCTGAGACCTGATAAATTTGACATCTAGGAAGGTTTCTTGGTTTACTTTAGATGGTATAAATGGCCCCATAATGTCCAGTGCTCTGTTTCATGATACAGCTTTAGGCTGCTGTTATTTTGCAGATTTCTAGTGGTGCAACTGGTTCCCCTTTCTCTGTATTACAGTGAGGAACCGGTCTTGTAACATTTGCCAACAGTTTCTGTTTTCTCCCTAGGATTGTTTCAAGTGAAGGAAAAATGGGCTGATTTAGAAGGATGGAGTGTTCTCTGCCACTCTAGAGGCAGAAAAAGTTCCTGCCTTTCATAAGTGATTTTTTTGTAACTGGTTTGAAGTCTCCTCTTTCTTGACCTGTCAGTGCAGAAGGGTTAAAATGGAAAGAAAAAGTGATGAGAATGAACCTTCTTGGCAGTATCCATTAAAGCTAGAGCCTGGCCTTCTTGCTACTCTGTGCTTTTCTTTATGGGACCTGAGCCTTTACTAACCTGCTGAACAAAGATGATCAGGTCAAATGAAGACCGGGCTACAGCTCTTCAAAGAGCCATTTGTTTTCGCAGGGACGCTGGCTATCTAAGCCTCAGTTGAAGGCTATTTTGAAGCACTTTGGTCTGCAGAAGTCACAATAGTTTCTCTCATTTTTTTCTTTTTTTTTTAATATTGTGTTTTAACTTCTTGGATTTCTCATGACCTGAAAAACATGCAGCCACCTGAGTGCTACTGAATGTGTTTTAGCTTCTAGAACTGAACACATTCCCTGTAATTGATGGTTTGTTTTAAGACCATAGGAAACTACTTGTCACTATCCATTAATGAGCACTTTGCTAGCTTTTTGCCATCTTAAGAAAAATAGATGATGAAGCAGAAAACCCCACCATGCACAGTCTGCTATTTTATCCCTCCGTCAAACTAATGCTGAACCAACTCTCCACACAAAACACAATTTTCATTATCTGCGCTCGCTATTTTTTCCATGATTCATTAAAACCTGCCAAAATAAGAAGAAATGAGCTAAATCCATAGCGGGTTTGTTCTGTCTCAGGAGCAGGGAGGCTATTGCCTACCTTCAATGAAGGCTGGGAGTGTGATCGAATCAAGGCTAGACTCTATTTGGTGCAAGACAGGGAATAACTACCCTGGCACATCAGTAGGCATCCATGGTGCAGGTTGAGCTGTTCATCCTAGCTTGGATGGGGAAAAATAGTGGAGAAAACAGAGAAGCTGAGACACTGACCCACATTCACAACCCGAGTGCATAGACAGCGCGGCAGTGATCTCATCTCCACCCAATGGGAACACCTGGCTGCAAGTCATGTAAATAATTTAACAGTGAAATTTATGGGCTTCTTTTTCACTGTGGTGTCTTAGATTGTATTTAGTCACATTCACCAGGATAATTGCCCTGAACTCGTGTGCTAATGGCACATTAATGTGTCAGAACAGAGCTGACATCTTCAGGTCACTGATTAAAAGGGAAAACCTTTCTTCCTTTCTTGGAAAAAAAAAAAGTGCAAAAGACTATTTTTCTCTTTTTAAAAAAAAAAAAAAAATTATTTCTTTGGGCAAGTTTTCAAAGGTACAATGGAATATCTCTCTACGGGTTGAACTGGCACCTGTTTGAATTCTAGGCTCTTTGGCTGTAAAAGCTCATTGTTTTGCTCATTCTCACAGTAATCAAACCAGTGTGTCAGGCTCAATATGTATGCTCCATACAGAGGAGGATATAGCAATTGCTTTGTGAGGGGGGGAAATGGAGCCATTGCTTGCAGATAACCTATTTCTTTTAAAAAATTGGAAATTTTCCCTTTTTGTTTATTTGCTGCTCTGAATAATTGATGTTTTTCTGTTTTCCACAGCCATTTTCTGACATGCAAATAGTAGTTTATTTTTATGTGGGATAAATCCTTCCTGAGCGCTTCCCACTCTGTGAAGTGGGGTTGAGGGGAAATATGAATTTTTTCATGAAAATACTAATGACTGAATTAAAGCATGACTCAAGTGGGCACTGTTCTAAGCAATAATATCAAAGTTGTCACAATTGTGTGTGGGCTTTAATGTTCCTGGATAGTACTTGCAATTAGTCTGCAGATCCGTGAGTCAAGGCAACAGTTAAAATCTCTCTGAACCTTAGGTGGGGCCCAAATGACTTATTTCGAGGTGTTAATAGAGTCATTTGAAGACATAACAGAGAACTGATTGCAAAACAGAGCCAGCTGGGAGCAGAGGTGATGTAGGCTGTTGCCTTGGGCAGCAGCAACCTGCCAAGGGCACAGCAAAATGGTCATCTCTTCATCGCTTGTTCTGCCTCTGCCAGTGCCCAGGGAAATCAGGTTTTCTGCTGCTGCTAGGGCAGGGATCAGGATGTGTGAGACTGGGGCCAGCTGCTTCTGCCTGGCAATTTACCTTCTGAGAGCAGGAGCTGCCTGAGATGAGATGTATGGGGTCGTGATCTAAGGGGGTGCTTTTTCCTGGTGTACGTAGACATGATTCTTACCAACCGTGGTGGCTTGTTCAAATCCTGCAAGATTTGTAGCCTGTGTGAACATGGGTAGAGTCCCTAATAGCAGCCTGTGGTGCAGGCTGGCTGGAGGTCATAACCCTTCTCATCCTCCCCTGTTCTCTGAGCTGGATTTTGTACGGGTACCTGGTGTTCCCATGGATGGGTTGTGGCAGTACAGTTTGGAGCTCTGGCAGTTCTGCAGTGTATGCAGGGTGGTTAAATTTCCAGCACGTGGAGGTATGGATGTTGCAGAACCTTTTACAGTGAATTTCAATGTAAAATTGAAAAAGTCAGTTTTATTAGAGTACATAGAATTTATGTCATGTAAAGAAAAGTTTATTAGAATTTCAAGCCGTCAAAGACATGGATCTGAAGTTCTGGAACCAGTGTTGCTTGTGGCTGTCAGGCTCCTTGTTGCTTTCACCTTCTCCATCCACACTGATAAATCTTGATAATCAAGTAAGTCAACTATTTGACTCCCCTTTACAAAATGTTTGTGTCTTCCATGATCTTTCATAACATTGGGGCTGCACAGAAAACTAGAGTTAAGGGAAACCTCCTTATGGATCCTGGAGACAGAACCCTCTGCATAGCATAAGCATCAGTTCAGAGTGGCTTTCTAAAGGATGTGCCCAACTTTCACCATCTTATTTTACTGACTTCTCTCTTCAGTAAGGACTCTTGATCAAACAGAAGTGCGGTCCCAGCAGTCTACTCAGAGGCTGAAGCTGAGAGCTAAACAGAACAAGACAGAAAACGTCATGTTCCAGCTGGAAAGTTGTCATTTTCTGGTAAGCCTCACACATAGTCTTCAGGCAGTTGTATTAGAAACAGTTGTGGATACTGCAATATTGATTGGTCTAAGGAACAGAATGGAAAGTATTTCTTTGAAAGTTTGAAAGCCAGAAATAATTTTGCACTTGGCTGCAGGATAGATGTAATTACTTCTGACAGGAAAAGAGGAAATGGGCACAAACTTGAACGTAAGAAGTTCCATCTAATCATGAAGAGGAACTTCTTCACTTTGAGGGCAGCACAGCACTGGAACAGCCTGCCCATAGAGGTGGGGTGGACAAGTTTCTGTGCAACCTGCTCTAGGTGGACCTGCTTTGGCAGGGGGCTTGGAAAAGAGGATCTCCAGAGGTCCCTTCCAACCCTGTATCATTCTGTGATTCTGTGAAAGCTGCAGTGTAGGGTAGCGTGACAGGCTTGGAGAAAACATCCCAGCTGAGGCTTGCTCAGGTGGTGATCTTTCTAAGCACTTCCCTCTGCTTTCCATGGTTATAGATGTGTATGGGAGAATATGTTGACCATTTTAAACCCAGGTTCCTTTAACTATTGTCACAATAGTAATTTGACTTTGCCATAACAATTTCACTGGCAGAAATTAGTGTCAGAGTACCAGTGACTGGCGAATACAGGGTTATAAGTGAATTTCTTCTCTAGAAGCTAGAAAAGGTAGAGTTTTCTCCTTTGCTGTTCTGAAAGACAGCATTTTCTTTAAATGCTTTATGCATCTGTTTTTAGAGATATTTCTGTACTGTTGCAAATTACTAGTTTTTGTGGCTGACCAAGTAAGCTATCATCAGTTAGCTGAGCTGTGGCTGCCAGATGCATGCCGCCTTGTAACCTATCCCAACTGCTAAGGAAAACACATTAGTGTAAACTGCTCCCTGACTGTCTTCTGTGTAATAATCCTCATATGAAGAGAAAAAATCCAGGTCACCAGAGCTCTGCTGTTGACTGTGGTGAGATTTTGGGTGTGACCGCTTCAAGTTGCTTGTATTTAAGTACCTGAAGTAAGACCTTTTTCAGTTCTGATCCACAAAATACAGCTCCCTACTTTCCTGTATGACCAAGTAAGCCCCACAGGAGAAAAAGGAGAAGCTTTTGAAAAAAATCTCTCCGTAGAATAACTAAAACTTGGCAGAAATATTTCCAAGCCCTCCAGCTACACAGTTAGTTCCAAGTCCAGCACAAAAGCACTATCTTCCATTGAGACTGTATGAAACATGTATGCATTTACTGGTACTTCAGTTAATGAGTGAGGCAGTGTATGTTTTTAACTACATACATTTTTCTTTACACAAAAGGGATCGTATTTTATCTGTTTGCAAAATTGGGGATTATCGTATGCACATTACTTTTTAATGTGCAACTGTTTTATGGCAGCAAATGAGTATCTGGCTCAAGGTGGCTCCTCAAGAAAGTGGGTGCCTCCTCTGAAAAAGTCTGTGTAGCTCTGATGGGCATACACAGTGCCTGCAAACCCTTTGAAGTGTGGCAGATTGAAACTTGACCGATCCTAGGGGTGAGCTAGATGACCGTAGCATGAAATAGGGTTCAGTACCTGATGGTGAACTTTAGGTCAAAGCGCTGCCTAAAATGAAAATCAAGTGATTTTCAAAATATATATTCCTGGTGAATAAGTTGCAATTTATTGCCTTATTGCAGGCAAAGGTATTTTCAGTAATTCTAAGGCACTAGTACTGCCACTGTGTTGCCTTATAGCAGCAGGACCAAACCACTGAATGATGAATATTTAATGAAAAGTTTGACGTATATCTACAGTGAATCATTTGCTACAGAATTGTAAATAAAACAGTGTTTTTAATTCACTGCCTAGGGCTATTTAAGTATACAATGCATGAGGTTTGTCCACAGGGGAGAGAAGCTAAGGTTAGAGTAACCTGGGCTGCAAATTTGGTAGCATATAAATATATATTTTTATCTGGTGGCAGTCGGAGGTATTTGGATCAATTTTCAGCCTAGGTATATGTGTGTTTGTATGCCTGTGCACTGAAAGCTAAATGTTTATATGTGCCTGATCTAAATTCAGTTGTCCAAACCCCTGATTTGTCCCCCTATCCTTTTCCTCTGCTCTGTGTGAGTTTGCATTAAGACAGTCTTAAAGTAGATGGTCACACTGTGTTTTCTTTGGACTTCTCACCTCAATCAAGATGGATGGTGCTTTTTAATTTCATTTTATTCTCCTTTACATCACTGCATACACATCCTCTGAACTCCACACTGAATACAGACTTTCCTCAGGGACTGCAGATACTCTGAACATAGTTTCTAAGCTGTTCACAAACACAGGTGGATTTCTGCCTGCAGCTAGCACTCCACAAGGTGAAGTGGTGTTAGTCCCATCTTGTATGTGAGCCTCTGAGATGCAGATGTCAAAACCATTACTGCCTGATGTTCCCACTCATTTGGGATTCTGTATCTGGGATATGGGGGAAAAGAGTTCTTAGCATTTTGTCCTGGTTTTGTATTTGCTTTTAAAGCACAGGTCCCACTGACCTTCATTGGGAGATGGGAATTCTTATGTGTTATCCATGTACCAAATGTCCCAAACTGGACACCTGGAAAATGAAACATGGGTACATTTGGGATGCTGGCTTAGGAAGGGTCTTGGGAAACTCTGTGATGTAGGAAAGCTGTGCCCAGAGAAAGGTGAAAATCTGGTTTTTTCAGGGTGGCACAGGATTGCCAGTATTACAAACCTACCCTTTCAAGGCAATTTGGGAGAAAGCTCACTCCCTCTCAATCAAATCTGCTGTTGGAATTACAGCTCGTGCCCACGTCAGGTGTTTTGGCTGTGCACCTCTCTCCAGTGTTAACCATGTGGGCACTTCATACTGTCAGCCCGTCTCTTCGCTGCCCAGTCGGAGGGTGAGGACCTCTGGGCCTGAAAAAGAGAAGTTCCTCTGCAAAACCTGAAACATTTCCATTTCTTTCCTGTGGACTCTTTTCACGCTTTTACAGTCAACCCTGGACATTCCAATCTATGGGACTTGGCACACAGGCGTTTTTTCCTTCCTCCTCTGCCACACTCTCCTAGTGACCTTGCAGGAGGGAATTTAGGGCAAGGAGGAGGGGCTTTTTCTTTACACTATGAAGTCTTCAGCTCCTGTGTTGTGGGTACACAGAAGGCAATCTCTGATACCTTTCATTAGTAAAGCCACTTGATCTCCAGGTTTATCAAAGGGAATCACCATATATCTCCCAGCTTCTGCAACTGTGAATCCCATCAGGTCAGAGTCCACTTTAATACGCCCACTTTGTGTCCAAAGCAGAGTTCATCCTATTCACTGAATGAGGCTGGAAACTGTGGGAAAATACTATATAGCTGAACATTGGATCCTGGAGTATTCCATCATGGGAACGAAGTAGGGTTTGCACAGGCATCTCCTGACTTTTGGGGGCTAGAATTTGCAACACTTTATTTCTTCAAACAGAGGAATATGGACTATGTGCCTGGTCTTTCTGAAAGGGAAGGAACTGACTTCTGCACTCTGCCTGAAAATGGATCTATTTTGCTCTCTGCAGTTATGTGATTTCTTAGGACTGCCTTTATTCCTCAACTTGAGCAGCTTCCTTGAAAAGTAGCCTCACAAGTTCAAAACAATGTGCTACAAAACAAGACTAGTATGGAGATCAGTATCTGGCAAGACTGGCTGTTTTAAGTGCTGTAGAAAAATAGCAAGGAAATAAGCATATGTGCGACCAGAAGACCATTTATCCTACTAGCAATTCTCATATGTGCTCACTCAAGCTTACTGTGACTTACCCTAGGGACTCAGCCTAATGGCAGAAACATTAAACTTTGGCATTAAGGGAATGGACTGTGTAAGTTGGTTGGAAGGGTACCCAAGAGGTTTTATTATTTTTGCCTATGATATTTACGGTGAAGCAGTTTCAGTTTTCTAGGAATACATCTTATTTTAATTTCCTTCTGAGACCTCTCTGTTATTAGAAGTGTTGATTTAAAGAAACTATAGAGAAATAAGTAAACAGTCAATTTCTCTGAAATGTTTCAGTTTTGTTTTTCCAAATGCTGTAGGCACTTAAAAACCTCACATTGTTCTGAGAGACGGGATGAAAACACAGCTGAAGATCAGTTTGGCGTTTTGGCAAACGTGACATATCGATGGGGCCAAAGACGGTGAGAATAAATTGCTATTGTACCAGCCAGGGGTCTTAGTGGGGAACAGAGACACCTGGTTTCAGTCTGTTAGGTGAAAAGGAACCAAATGAGATTCAAAGGCCAGAACTTCAGAGTAGTCTAGCAAGTGAGAAATTATCTTAGGAATATCAAATCCTGCTCCTGTTTCATTAGAATTGAGAATCCTGGTCTTCAGTGTCCCAGATGAATACCTTCATAGTTGGAATTAGTGGAAAAAAGCCAGAGACACACCATTCCCTGCTTCTACTTGGTGTGAAGGACATGTGTGAAGAGTTCCCCTTCCTCATTTTCAGATTCCTCCTGCTTGGATTCAAACATTAAGTCTGATCCCAGACTGATTCCATTTTCCTTTCTCCTCAATTTAAAAGCCTTTTTTGAGGGGGATCCATCCCAACAGAATTGACTGCCACTTTCTCCAGCCGCAGACAGGAGCTGTTCAGCACAGTTCCTTGCAGGGCTTGCTGAGCCCCGAGGGGGTGGCGGTGAGGGAGTCAGCCAGAGATGCCTTTAGATTGTGCCACATTTGAGCTCTTACTGCTTCAGCTCTCAGCCTGACAGAGAAACAAAATGGAAATTAATCAGGAGCATGGAACAAAGTGGAGATGCTCCTGGTACCGGTGGAAGAGGAACCCAGAGGCCTTTGGCAGAGGATTAGAGATGTCAGCTTTTGTGTTTCCTTGGTGGATGAGTCACGGTGGCTGCGTGTTTTCCCTTTTTAAGCATTCACAACAGCATTTTTCCTCTCTTCATATGACTCCTTCCAAATACTGACTCCAGATACATCCATGTGGGCTTTTGCAAATCTGTATGAACTCTCTGCTTTGCTAGATAGAAGCCAGCTCTGACCCAGCAGTCATTTGGAGTGTGTTAGCCTGGTCCGAAACCTGGCCTGATCTCTCTGGCAGGGTTTAAAAGCTCAAGCTCAGATTTTCCGAGCTGGCTTTCCTCTCTTGAGTGGGTTCTTGTGCAGATGGATCAAAATAGAGGCAGACTGAGCTTGCAGTTACTTGCAAAGTAAGGCTGACTTTATCCTATGAATTTGCAGTATAAGAAACAACAAACCTAAATAGCATGTCAGTTCCTGACACCATTTTTCATTGCTGCTTCTGTTCTGAGGGAGCCGCTACCTTGTCAAAACACGATGTGTACGGGAGAAAATACCAAAAGGAAAATCAAGCAACATATGGGATGTTCTCATGGTATTGAATTTTGTGGTGCAAGATGGGACTGTTCCCGGTGATGCCACGTACTAGAGATCACGCCATGGCATGTAACTTTAACTTGAACTTTCTCACTGCCAGTTTTTTTTTGTGTCAATGTTTGAGTGCTCTGCTGAGTTGGCACTGCCGGATGCAGGTTGTTCCTTATGAAGTGCTGACAGGAAACGTTGCACCAGAAGGGTGGATGCAGAGACCCTGGCTGCTGGACACTTGCAAGGGGAGATAATTTCCCAAGCGGCATGAGACAGCATGGTTTGCTCATCATGTGAAAAGCCCCACTCCTATAGCAGCTAAGTCCACTGCAGAAGAGTGAAAACATGACACTTAAAAATAGAATATATCCTGAACCATTACAAATGCCATCTGTTCTCAAAGAAACAACTGGTAGGAAAAAATAACCCCAGGTTGAAACCTTGCATGAAGTTGCCATTTAAGATAAGCGGGGTTGGCTTTGTTATTTTTATGTTTTGGAGGTGTAGAGCAAGGCCTGTTTGACGACAACTGAAAAAAAACAGAAATGTGGAACAAGAGCGTACATGTTACAGACATGTAGAGAAGTCGTGTCATGAAGACCTGTCAAATAGCAAACTCTGGCATCTAAAAGCATAGTGACACTGGAAGGAATGCATATACTTAAATCAGCTCATGCAAATGACTGCAGTGAGGTGTCTGCCCACCACCAGAAGGTGGTTTCTAGCAAAAATGTCAGAAACATATAAAGCCCTAATTTTCCAGTTGGGCCCAGTTCTCCAGTGAATGGTATGGCTTCCTCGCCCATTCAAACTCACCCAGTCTGGCAGTGAGGAGTGGATCAGTACCTTTGGGAATACTGACTCCATCCCTGTACGCTGCTCCCAAATCATAGAATCATAGAATGGTTGTAGTTGGAAGGAACCTTAAAGATCACAGAGTTCCAGCCCCCTGCCATGGGCAGGGACACCTCCCGCTAGAGCAGTTTGCACAAAGCCCCATCCAGCCTGGCCTTGAACGCTTCCAAGGATGGGGCATCCACAGCTTCTGTGGGCAATCTGTTCCAGTGCCCCACCATCCTCACACTAAATAATTTCTTCCTAATGTCTAATCTAAATCCCTCCTCTTTTAAACGGTTACCCCTTGTCTTATCACTAAACTCCCTGATAAAGAGTCCCTCCCCATCCCTCCTGTAGGCCCCATTCAGGTACTGGAAGGCTTCTATAAGGTCTCCCTGGAGCCCTCTCTTCTCCAGGCTGAACAATCCTAACTCTCTCAGCCTGTCCTCACAGGAGAGGTGTTCCAGCCCTCTGATCCTTTTTGTGACTCTCCGCTGGACCCATTCCAACAGGTCCATGGTCCTTCCTATGCTGAGGACTCCAGAGCTGGACACAATACACCAGGTGGGGTCTCATGCGAGCAGAGGAGAGGGACAAAATCATCTCCTTGAACCTGCTGGCCATGGTTCTTTTGATGTATCCCAGGATGCAGTTGGCTTTCTTGGCTGCCAGTGTTCATTGCCATCTCATGTTGAGCTTCTCATCCACCAACACTCCCCAGTCCTTCTCCTCAGGGTTGCTTTCAATCCATTCTCCACCCAACCTGTATTTGTGCCTGGGATTGCCACAGCCCAGGTGCAGGACCTTGCACTTGGCCTGGCTGAACTTCATGAGTTTCACACAGGCACACTTCTCAAGCCTATCCAGGTCCCTCTGGATGGCATCCCTTCCCTCCAGTGTGTCAACCGCGCCACACAGCTTGGTGTCATCGGCAAACTGGCTGAGGGTGCACTCAATCCCACTGTCCATGTCGCTAACAAAGATGTTAAACAGCAGATGTTAAATCACACCCTGTGTGAACATGATCAGTCTCTTAGGGTTTGGCTGTTCCCAGCGGTCAGCACTGCTTCTTCTAGCCCCGTTAGGGTGTGATTACATGATTGAAAATAATTGAATTTTTATAGGTGGGCAAGTTGCTCTTTCCCACAGAGCTGCAGAACCAGGCATGCTACCTGTCCCAAGCCTGACTCAAAATCCTGAAACCTCATTAGCAGTCTTGGTCACTTGTACTGCTTTGGATATCCTGCTGAGGAGTAAAGCGGGATATCTTTAGTGTATTCCCATGATTTGCTTTAATACTGGAACAGTCTGAAGGTGAACAGCCACTTACCAAGCCAAGGAGCAACTCAATTGCCTCCTTTTAGGTGAACTTGTGCCTTCAGAGTGTCTGTGGGCTACTTACAGGTGTGGTAGCACATGACGTTGGCAGGCCACCGTAGTGATGTAAAGCAGCCTGTGTCTTGGGAGTCTTACGCTGGTTAGACATCTGAAAATGGTATGGCTACATTCCAACGAGTTTACTTAAGTTCTACACTGATGTGAAGAACAGCAGACTTGTGTGGAAGTCACGTGCCAAGAAACCGTGCATGAGGTGAAGGGAATGAACACTGTTTGCTCTGACAGGGTAGCCGTGTTCCAAGGGAGTGTCCTAATCCTGTCAACCTCACTGTTTTTGCTTATCCCAAGTAGGACAGTGTGGTGAGGTAAGAATAGGGTGTTTTAATGAATAGGTTTGATAGTGGTATTTCTGACTCTCTCTCTTTAACATCTCACAGCCCAGGAATAGATGCAGTGATGTAACGTTTCTATTTAGAATTTTTTCAAAGCGTGTTTTGAGTTTGGTGTCTGTGGGGTGGTTAATAGTTTTCCTTTGGAAATGAGTGCATCTAAGGTAAAAGGCTGTATGCATGCATTTTCAGGCTCTGCCAGCCTATCTGAATGTGGCCTGCCATGCTTCCCGTCCTCTTATCTCCAGTCTGAATGTCGGAAGTTTTGAACAGTACTAGCTTCTGCTCAGCCTTTGACAAGCAGCTGTGGGATGACACAAATCTACTATTCACATTCTCTGCTCTATGGAGGAATAAAGCAATAACCTGCTTGCCAGTGTTTGGTCCTAGAAGAGCCAACTCCTGAGGTTAAGACCTTTTGGTACTTGTCCCAGGGAACGAGTAATTCTTTTGTGTCGTGCTGCAAGAGCACGTTTCTGCATTCTGGGGATGTGCCTTCACTGTGCTGCAGCAAAACCTGACCACATTGCCCCACAGCAAAGTGACAAAATACTGTGACCTTGAAGGAAAAACTCCCTGGAAGCATGAGGATCGATGTGGCTGGCATAGTTCACAGTGGGTGGGAGAGAGAAACCTTCTGATTTCATGAGTCACAAGACAAAACCCTCAGTTTTGCAGGAATTATATTTTTTGTTGTTGAAAGTGGTTTCATACTGGAACAGTGCAGCTAACAACCAACCCACAGAGAGAGGTAACGCTGAGCTCTGTTTAAACAAAATACACTGTTCTTGTAACACAGCTTGTATTTCTTGTTTTAAGCCTTGTATGTGGGTCAACTGTAGTTAATGTTTTAATAATCTAGCAATATTTTAAAAAACACTCTCCTTTTGTCTACCAACTTTTTCCATCTCTTGGCAATGACGGTCTTGATCTCCCATGGCAGAAGTTCTGCACCTCTCTAAAGCTGAGGTAAAATATTCTGTACTCTGAAATGCTAGATCAGCCTTATTTTATTATTTTTTTTTTCAGCTGTCAAGCTTAACGCATTTTTAAAGGATCGTACTTTAAGGTACAGCTAAAGTTGTGAAAAGTGAATATCTAACAGGGCATATATATTTACTGTACATGTATCTATTCGTGAGAGACCTGGACTGATACCTAAATTATGCCACCCCAGTTTGGTGAACGTTCAGCCTTGCTCACAGGTTTAGGTCTAGCTGTGAAGTTTGTAGCTTTATGGATCTTTATAATGAGTTAAATGAAAACTTTGGTTTTAGGCAATACTAAATTTTGGCCCAAAATACATAAGTTGGCTCGCAGTACATTCCCACTGTGGGCTTCTGTGTCTGTATCCTATCACGTTCTCTTCTGTGATTTCCACCTCATGTGTGCTGTGATGCCTAATATTTAAACAAGTTCATTAGATACATCCGTGTTTTAAAAATATAAACCGCATTTTTCAGGCTATGGACCAACATGTTAAAAACCATCTGTGATATCAATTGCTCAACTTATGCTCTCAGAAGAGCCTGCTTTACTTAAGGCGAGTGCTCTGCACTTACAGAAAATTAAGATGGTCATTAAGTACCTCAATTCACTTTTGAATATTTCAGCTGAGACTGTACCATTACAGCTTTTATTGTACCTAACCCTGTGGGCTCTTTTGAAAATGTGGCAGGGTTAAGTGTTTCTATCATTCATCCCAGTTATTTGTGAGCCCAAATGTGGAGTTAGGTAACTGATTTCAAACCCATAACCTTGAAAACAGGTGATGAAAGTGGTGAGTAGAAACTAAATGAAATTCCACTGCCTGAGGCTTAGGCAAAATGTCCCTTTGGCTGTTCAGGTTAATGTGATTACCAGAGGAGGCTTCTTTTTCCTGAAGCGTTTATTCCATATATGTTTCTTTAGCCCTCTGCTCTGCCTGGTTGACTCTTTGTAGCCCGTCCTTGCTCTTCTGTACATAAATAAGTTGAATTATTAGATATCAAATTAGAAATTCTCTTTTTCTATCAGAATGGACTCTAAAGAGGGTAGGAATACTTCTGAGAAGAAAAAATATGTATTTCTAGGTTGGCTTTTGTAAGCCATGCTGGTACGACCATGCTGGAGGTTACCTAAAATTATAGTCCTGTAAAATGCAGCAAAGCTGATATAAAACTACAAGGGAAAATTTATTTTCTGTGTTTACAGAGTGACCTTCTGCACTGCAGGGACACTTTGAAGTGGTACATTAAGGGTTGTAAACTTTAGTTGTAGAGCTCTTCTGAATTTTAGTCCTTTTAAACATATTGGATGATCAGTACCTTATGCCATGAGGGAACAGCAAAGGACTCCTCAAAAAAGCAACACCAACATGAACTACTGCCAAGGTGAGGTAAAAAATCTCTAACACTTTCTCATTTCTTGCTCAGTGTGTGCTGCTTCTGCCCTCAGCCACTACAACTGGTGGGTGTCTTGATTTAACCGTTCAAGTAGATGGGCTTTCTGCAGGTCACTGGGGGCTTCTACTCCGCTATTTAGTTCAGAGAGAAAAAACTAAAAACCTCCCAACCCCACCCCCAGCCCAGGCTGTGAGGTTTTTAAACTACTGCGTGGGAGTACCCCTTGGCTAATGTAACCCTACCTTCAGATTGTTCAGCTATGTCTTTTTTTTCTGCCCAGAATCTGAGACGTTTTCAAGGATTCAAAGTGGTTTTGTAGCCTTGTTGAAGCAAAACCAATTACAGCAGCAAAATGAGTTATAATAGTTCCAACAAGACTGCGGACCATGAGGAAACTAGGTACGTGTCCCCTGTGGATGTATAGACCCTCTGTATAGCACCAGCACTGTTGCTCGTGGTTCTGCCTGGTACATCTCTGCGCATCCTGGAAGCGTTGGACTTGCAATGCGTGCCCCGTGTTGTGTATGTACGTGTACTTCTGCCTGGGGAAGCTCTACCCTCTGCCCAAGCTTCTGAGTATATGGCCATGAACAGCCACAATCACCTATTATAAATTTGTTTTCTCATATTACACCTGCTACAGTAAAAATTATTAATTCACTGCTGGTCAGGAACCAATACTGACCATAAAAACCTGTAGACTCAATTCTTATTTATACGCATAGCCTTTCCTGTCCACTTGATGTATCATCATCAACAGACAAGCCCCTTTGCCCTTGCAAGAATGCTACAATGGGTTTTGTTGACATACATAAGAATCAGGAGTTGAGTATCTCAGAGTGCTGAATGATTTATGAACCTACATTTAGTTAAAGGAGAGGTGACCACAGCATTTGCTGTTTCTTTAATGCTTTTTTTTTTTTTTTTTTTTCAATAACAGTAAGATTTGGGAGTGCCCAGCTGATATGAACTGTGTTCGTTTGTTCGGGGAAGAGGAGATTTGTCAGGCAGCACGAGCAAGTTTTTGTTGTTCATTTGCCTTTTTTTTTTTTTTTTTTTTTGGCTTTCAGAGAGCAAAATGTTGAATGAAGCAGGATGTCTGAGGGCACACCTACATAAATTAGGGCTGACAGCCTCACCTTCTCTGCCCACTCTGAGTGCTATGTGAATTCCCCACTGCTCTTAGTCCAGCCAACGTGGAGCATAGGTAGTGAAAAGTTTGAGTCTGCAACACCCTGGGTACACGTGCCCTTCTGCATTTCTCAGTTAACACTGTGGCTTGGGTGTCTCTGGCAAAGTTATTGTCACTCCGAGTGGCCCATTCTTCCAGTAAATATTTTCAGATGCCCAGAATACATGTCTTTTGTTGTTAACTGAGGCCTTTTGCAATTCTGAAAAATTCTGGTATCTTCATGCAAGACTGTATTGACCATTACAGTTTGCGTAAGACCTGTTGAATCACACTGTGCAAACTGTCTTTGGTCACGCACGTGTTTGGCTGCTCATTGAACTCTGCTCAGCCACCGACTTCCACCAGTTTCTTCCCCAGAACTCCTGAGGTTATTACTTCGGTCAAATAAGACTCCAGTCTCCCTTCTGTACTTCTAGATTTTCCTAGAAATACCTGTTTTCGTGTTTGATTAGTTTCTGGTTAGCTTTCTCTGATTCATTGTTAGTATCTCACCATGTGAGAAACCAGTATTTTTGGGCTCAGTTTGGTCCATTGCTGATAGAATACGAAAATTTACACGCTAACATGAAGCAGCTCTGTGATGGGAATGGGATGGTGCTCACACTTAAGTCAGTATGGTCAGGTTTTATTTTTGTAGAAATATCAGTTGAGAAATTTCATAAGCTTCACCTGTTTTAGTTCTTACTTGCTACGTTTATTTCTAATGTTTTGGTTTGAATCACCTTAAAAATTCCCTTTTCATATTGGGTTCCCAGTTTACCATGTGAGTATATCGGCATCCATAATAAAACACAAAGGCATCATTTACACACTTTTCTTCATAAAATAGTCTCTGATGCACTCTGATGGCATAGTTGATGGCTGAGTTGCCAAGATAGCAAAGTTTCTTTAGAGCAAAGGTCTACCACTCATCTTGGCTGATAAGCTCTCCCATTTTATGACCACATGGTCATAGCTGAAATTAAGTAGGTAAAGGAAAAATTTCTTTCTTCACTTAATGAGACCTTGTGGTCAAGTAAATCGGCTGCTGAAGTTGCTCCCACAGCTCTGCTGCATGGCATGTAGATGGTGCATCTGCTTGTTGTCGCCTTTCAAGCCAGTGATTCTGTCGAGGCACAGAACATTATTGTCAGTCGTGCAAAGGTGGTCTGAATTGTATAGGTGATATTCTGCTTACTGAGAGAAATGTCAAACTGAACAGAAACACAAAATCCCCTTGTATTAGCTGATGAAGTTGCCCAAGGTAAAGTGTTACCTTACTAAGAAGAAGAAAAACTATAGGACTCAATTCATGCTCATTTATGCTTTACCTAAGCAGCTATTTCTGTTTCTACTTTAGTGTGTCCTAGAAAAGCAGACTCTGGATCAAGACCTCAATTTTCCAAAGAAAATTTTTTTCCAGTAAAAAAAAAATCTGTATCCTTTGAAATTCAGATTTTTTGATAAAAACATATTTTTTTTAAAAATATACAACATACTTCTTCAGTCAGCTTTGTTCTCTTCTGAATATGAAGAATGGAAATCATGTGTTTTTGATGAAGAGATGTGAATAGGACATTTGGATGAAGTTGAATACAGTGTGGAAGCCTATTTCAGTAAAAGCATAAGAAAAAGTGTATTACAGTCAGCTTCTAGCCAGGAAAGAACGTCACTGCAGAGAACCCCCTTTCTTTTCAGCCTGTAGTCTATGGTTTCAGATGGTAATAATGACTCTTTAATATTTCTGTCTGGGAAGTGGAGGCATTAATATTATCCCAGAGAACTCACGGCAGTGACTGTAAATTACATGGTACTCTGGAAACACAGTGGGAGCTGTTTCCTTCCTTGGACAGTTTAATTCAGGGCCTTCATCCCATAGTGTATTACCCATATTTAACTTGCATTTTGAGTAATATTGTTGTGTCAAATACCAGCATTGTGGAAGCTGTAGCACATCTTCTCCTGGATAGAGGGCTGGCAGGAGTGCCTGTGTGTGCATGTGAGCTGTCCCTTATGGTCTGTGGTGCACTCTATGTGACAGCAATGAGACACAAGGTCTGGGAGGAAATTTTCAAAGTCTTCTGAGGGATTTACCTGCTGTTTCTAACAGGATTTATGAGGATTAACTCCTTCTCAGCCTTTAAATATCTACTCTGTTGTCTTTACCCAGGGCCATGTCGAAAGTTCTGAGAAGTTCCTTTTGCTTTATCCGGGGCCATAGTTTTTGCAACATGGATTGTTTATCTAAATAAATATAGCATCAGATTAAATGTTTTGTGGCCATTAAAGAAAGCCACTGCCCACATATCCTGGGTTCAGTCTAAGAGGAGATCTCTATGTTCAGCTAGGATGTCTGTTTTACTGAGTACCCTTTTCGGCATTTTTTCACCTAATGTGGAATAGGTGAATAGAAATGGCTGTTACTTAAAAGGGATAAATAAAGACAGATTTGCATAATGAGGATACATTCAGCTGGAATCAAGTCATTAAGTGGTGCTTAAACTACTATTAAAGTCTAAACTTTTGGAAGTTTCTAAATAATTGATAAATGAAGATGCAAGGCAACAAATGTGATTTTTAATTGTTGGGTTTTTAAATTTTTTTTGCTGTATTTTACAACTCTTAACAACTACTTAGGCCAAATAGTTCTTTTTTACAGCTGTAAAAAGGGAATGATTCACTGTTCACCAAGGTCCCTCAATTCAGAGGATTTTAGTGTATTGTTATTGGCAGGTAAAACCGCAACGTTTTCTTGTGCTTTTTTAAAGTTGAGGGTTTTCCTCTGTGGGTCTGTTTAGTGCACATTCTTGCAGAAGTTGGCTGAGGTCAGTCACCTGGTTACTGCAGGCCTGGGTATGGCAGCCAGTGGAGGACCCCATGTTCTCAGGTGCTGCCCCATGCTCAGCGTGTGGCCCCAGAAAACAGAATTCCAGCCTTTTCCTAGCAGGAAAGCCCTGAGTGTGTGCTAAAGAGCCAAGCTTCTCAAAGCACCAGGATCTAGACCTGTGGCTATTATATGGATAAGGCTAATAAATAAATGACTTCCAGCTGTGCTGTGATGGGCAGTGACTGGTTTCCTGCATTACTTTGGTTTTCCACCTTGTGGTCTCTCTACTCTGCTGAGTGCTGCTGGTATCAAAGACCATGAGCAGAGCGCAGGTCAGTCTCGCAACTAGTTGTCCTTTAAATGCAGTGTGGAGAGAGGTTTTTATCTATCTGAATACCTTAACTGCTTCCTGGGCAGGCTCCCTAAAATCCAAGAATTTACCTTGTTTAATGCCCATGGAATGCAGCACGTAGCTTAAAATGGAGATTCCTCTTTCTCAACTGGAACCTCTTTAAAATCTTAGCACACCCACACGCTGAAGGTTGGGCTCATTTGATGCATACCCAAGATCTCCCTGGGTGGTACAACACATCGCTGCCTCTGCACAGCTCTCCTTTTAATCTGCAGTGCTGGGCTTCTGGGCAGTGAGGCTGTTGCGGTCTCTCAGAAGCACTTTACGCTATTTCTGTAAGAGAAAGGGTGAATTTTAAAAAAGGATGTACTGTCTGTCTTTCTAAACAAATGTGGGATTTTGGGTCTCAATCTGAATCTGCAGCTTTTGCTGAAGAATATGTTGATATAATAGGGGTATGAAGAGAGAGATTTCCCTTTATGAAACACAGTCTATCTTCTAATTCTCCCTATTATGGCAAGCTTTGGGTCCCTTTCAAATTCTCATTTTGGTTATCCAGCCTACTTACCAAAAATGGCATGATGCTGAAATACAGTAGAGGTAAATTGTTTTATAGCTGTCATAATGGAGGGCACTATTAGTACTGTAATAATACCATGTTTCCTAGTTAGCAGAGTCAATACTTTCAGGGTTGAATTACAGCTTCTCTTGATAATACCTCCCAGAAGTGGATGAAGGATCAGGAAATGCCTTTATTTGGGGGATTTTCTTGCCAATTCTCTTTGCTGGAGGAGGATGATCTTAGCACCTGCTGTTTTGACTCAGTTTCATGGCTCAATTCTCCACAGTGCCATCTCTCTTTTGGTGTCTATTTTGGCACTGTTAGCTGAAATAAATACACTACAGAAGAGAGAAAAGGAAAATGTAGCTGCTAGGGAACTTTGAAAATGCATCGAGTTTTTAAAGCAAGTAAATCATGGAGAAAAAAGAGTTACAGAAGATGGAAATGAGCAGAATGGAAAAACGTGGTTAATTAAGGGTGTTTATATTATATCTAGGGTCCCCTAGATTTTGACCATATCAGTTTGTCTCTCTTGTTCCTTCATGAGTCAGGATGAAGTTCAGCTGATGATTAAAAGACTTAAGAGGAACCTATTAAAATAAAGCCTAAATGATAAAGGTCATGAAAAGAGAGATTTCTTTCCTTCATAATATCAGGATGTCCTTCTTCCCTATCCATATCTACTTCAGGTTACACCACTCACAAATACACGTCTCATTCTCAAGGTGTCTAATTACTAGGAATCAGTGATGTTCATTTCCTCAGTCTGAAACTTTCTTGAAACCTGAGGCCTGTGCTAGGTATTTCAAGGTCTTCGCTTTAACCTTTCACAAGAAACTGGTTTTACTGGCAGTCTTTGAGTCATATCTGTACTTACATTGACTGAATATTTAAATATGTTGTTGATGGACAAAAAAAGTGTTTTTCATTTCAGTGCCACTTTTCAGTTCACTTGCACTGGTGATGCTTCTCATGGTGGCAAAGGAGAAACCAGCATCCCTTATCCTCTTCCAAAGATAAAGAGTGGCTTGTTGGACTAATGTACTCATGAGGGAGACTCATGGTGAAGTTCCAGTTCTGCTGTTCTCTTGTGTCTTGGATGAGTTCTCTGAAAATCAGCAAATAACTGCACTCTAGAAGTCCAGAAATCTCACATGAAAAACCTTGACAATGATTTTGTTGGAATTGGCATTTTTCTCTGAAATAGTTTTTGATGACCAATTTGATATATTGAAATAACAGAGCTTTTTTTGGAGAGCTTTTTGATAATCTCTCAGATGAATATCTTGTGTAAAGAGTCCTAGTCATAACTGGAAGGCAAGCTATAGTTCAGGGGATGAGAGAGGTGAGGATGGATCACAGTGCTTTTGGAAGAAGTTAGAGGCAAGTGCCCAGTACTCATTCCAAAGCAGACCTTTGCAACCCCAGCATTTTCTCACCTCTGAAGAAAAAATAACAATTGCTGTCCTTCTCAAACTCTTGTTCCACCATGGTAGCATATCTCTAAGTAACGCAAACCATGGAAGGTCCGAGTGTATCTTCAAGCAATATCATGCAGCATTGCCCCATGGAATATCTGTGATTCAATGGTAGCTGGTTTCTAATTCAAGTCTCAGATCTTTTAAAGATCTTGGCATCACTGAAGATGAAGGTTATAAATCATTTTGAGAGGAGCAGATTTAAGGTAGAGAAATTTTCTCTGAGGAGACAAATTTAGAAACATAAAATTGATAAACAGCAATAAATGTATCTGAAATGTCCGAATGTATCCTGTTCCATTTCTTCTTTTTATATGAAGCATAATCAAGAGCATTTCTTGTTTTTCCAGAATGCTGTAGCTAGGTTAGAAAGCACTGCTAGGTCAATTCTTAGTCTGATAATAACAGTAGCATGAAGACCCAATGCTGACCATTGAAGTGCTGCTTCAAACACCTCTTTTGAACAGTGCTGGCTGTAATGACAATAACAATCACACTTGGAGGCCCATGTGAAGAAAATATATCTATGGAGTAGGTCAAATTGGAGTTTTGTTTCTCACATCTCTTATAAATACACATAAGAGCAGTAGTCACTGGGTAAATTTATTATTATGATCTGTTAGTAAGAGCCTCCAGATTATTCATACCACTGGTTCCTTGTCAAGGCCAGCCTTTTCGGGCTAGGTCTCTGGTGGACCAAATGATATCGTGTTAATGGAAATAATTGTCTTTAAAGAACTAGCATCTCTTGGCCTCGTAGTGAAGAAAATAACAGGCGTCAAAGATTAGGGAAAAAAAATGCAACCATCACAATGTTCAACACTTCATTGCTTAATATTAGAGTGTTCCACAACTGGAGAAAAATGACTGTGATGGTTTGCTGAAAGAAAAAAAACAAACCAGGCCTCTACCACCTCTTCTGATCAACAGTCATTTTTTAAAAATCTCGGACAGGCAGAAAAGTTGTCTGACTCTAAAAACTGAAAGAAAATAAGCAGGTGGTGAAACAAGGTGGTTTAGGTTTTCTGGAATTCTGTGGAAACACTTGTGTCTTAAACATTCATTTTTAAGCACCATTTGGCAAGTCTCCTTGGGCAGCACCCCAAGGTGCTGACTCAATAAATGTATTACCGGTGCTGTTACGCCTCTCCAGAGTAAAGGCACCTTCACACCCTTCACTGTTTGGAGCAGTGATGATGCGATGCCAACCACAGCTGCAGCCACAACAGGCTTCCCACAACTCTTACTAACAGCATGTGATTCCAAAGGTGTTGGTCTTTTTTCAGAAGCCGCTGCACTTCTAGGAGAAGATGCAACCGTTGTCTAAAAGATTGAGCCCAGCCAGGTGACACACGGGACTAGGTGTTGCTGGTGCTAGTGTAGGCAAGAAGTCTCCATACCTTCTCATATCCATCCTCTTAACCTCTCACACAAGGTGCTATGCAGCTTCTGACCAGCTAGCTTTCTTGGAGACTCTGTCTCCGTAACTTATACTCTCATTTTTGGCAGGTTCCAGGCATTCTCCTAAAATGCCCTTCTTAATACAGTATGTCACTGCTTTCCCTGATGTCAATCCACGCTCTCAGCATTAATGTGCCACATGTCAGAGCCTTCTTACCTCTCTGTTTGTTGCTGCTGAAGCCGAGCAGCGTGTGTTCCGTAGGCTTTAATACTCTTGCTCTTACAGGGCACAACTTTTGTCTGGCATAGACTCCCAGGAGCCATTAAGGAGCCATTTCCAGTGATGGCCCACATAGAGAATCTTACAAAGAATTTGAAAAAGCATTTGACAGTGCGAATTGAAAACATTTCATGCTCTTTTGTGCTACATGTTGGGCTACAGCTCTATTTAATAAAAAAGAGAAGAGGTTATTTTAAAAGGTTTTCCTTTCTATATCTTCATGTATTTCTATTGAGAAGTAGTTCAAAAAATTACTTCTCTCTTAAAAAAAATTAATTTTGAATCTGAAAAAATATCTAAAATCCCATTTTCCCTTGCTTTTTTCCTATTCACTCCTCTTTATACCTACATAGATATATATATATAAATGAGAAATAGAAAAATAACCTGAACCTTTTTTTTTTTTTTTCTTTCCCAATTTGAAGGAACGATACCCATTTGAAAGGATCTCTCCTAAAGAAAAAGGAACTGGTAAGTTAAAAGGAGTATTTCACTTTATTAAGTCAAGTTTTGCTCATGAGAACATGAACGGAAATACTTCTAGTGTTGAAATTTTTGCAAAAGCTTGTTTTTACTAATTCTAAAGAACTGGGTAGCATTAATTTGGTAATATTTCTGGAAAACTGAACAGTTGAAGGATAAAAATGGGTTTATGTTATCTTAGGGTTTTTACTGTTACTTTGCTTAGAGATTAATATATAAAATTCAGTTACCTTCAAAAGGCCTCACAATCACTATCAATTGTTACATTAACAATTCATTTTGGCAAAAGATATTTATTGTCAAGTATCTTATCTAAATAGTACCTGATCTTATTAGAAAACAAAGCAAAACAGAGATACAGAACTTAAAGCCTGGGATTTTTGGGAATTGAAATATCAATTTGACAGCAAATTCGATTATTTCTAATGCAATTGTTTGAACTTCAAAAGAAAAACCAAATGTTGTGTATTTCTTGGAAAAACAAAAATCTTTTGGTTTTCAAGTTAAGGGTTTGAAAGAATGACAGACACATCCTTTTATTTTACAATGGTTATATTAATTCTGTATGCATTTACTTTTAAATTATAGCAAGGATTTCAATAACATGAGATATATGTGGTAATGGAATGTCCTAAATTAGGCTCTTTAAAATCAAAACTGACCCACTTCCCAGTGCAGTTTTTTTCAGGACGAGGGTCTTTAGAAGCAGCCTGGTTTGGGATTTGATATCACAGGCACCAGGGGCGGAAAAAGCGTCTTGCACAGACTAATGACATCTGGGAAAAATCTGTGGCTTGTAGCAGGGCAGCAAGCAGATAGCCACAGTCCTGGAGATCAGGAAGGAATGTATGACCTACACATGGACTCATAATATGGTATTTAAAATTACATTTTCATCCTGAAGTAAGAGAGAGACATTTCAGTAGCGTGCTAAAGAAATAGTCCCACTTTTCCTGCTGTAGAGTACCTGTAAATCAGCACTTTCTTATTTCTATGTGTCTTTTGAAATTTCTCTGTTCAGAACATCCTGCAGTTGGAAAATCACAGGCGTGCCTGCAGCCCTCCGGAGGAGACAGGGTGATTCAAAGGCCCTTCTTAGACTGTGATGGGAAGCGGAGAAGCAGACTTCAGGTGTAAACTGGAGAGGACTTTGCTGCCAGCAAGACATCCTTTGAGGTAGCTGCAGCTCAAAAGATTGTTGAAATGAGCAGAGCCAGAGTTTGACTAGAAGCCAAGAAGAAGAGTAGCTCAGGTCAGTTAATCTACCACATCGCATGTGGGGGATCTATGATATGACACTGTCTCTGCCTGCTCTGAAATAGAGTAATTGAAGGGATACAGTCTTCAAACGCATCCTTGCCTGAACGGTAGCTGTTAGGGCTTGCTAGACACCACTGATGTAGGACTCAGGAAACTACCCCAGAAAATCCATGGAACTGGTGGTAGAAATTCTTGTGTAGCAGCTTGTAGAGGTCACCAGAGGAGTCTTTGGGGAGGGACAGAAAAAGTATGGAGAGGGAGACCAAGCTGTTCAAAGGTATGAAACAACTTTTGTACAAGCAGCAGCTGAATAGAGTTGGATTCTTCAGCCTGTCAGTGATGGAGTGTCATGACAGAGACTGATAAAATCAAGAACCTGAGCTGCTTGGTGACTTGAAGGTGACTTCCGATTTTGTTATTATCCTTAGTCAACATCTAGACATACCAACACCTGAGCAAACCTCCTGTGTTTTATAGACAGCTCTCTTGACATCTCAGACACAGCTGAAAATACTTATTTTGCACATACTTATAAAATCATGGTAGGAGGGGATGCAGGAAGCAGAAGTATTCAAAACTAAATGGATGAATGGAGCTTGGAATAGCAAGCATTCAAAGGGGTGAACTGAAATCATGGGTAACATATTACCTTTCGGTTCTGAAGAGAATTTCAGTGCCAAAATGGTGACATTTCAGTACTCCATTGGTATCACAAAAACAAGCAGAGAGAACTGTAACTATTGGTGAGGAAATATTATTCGAGCTAAAAAAACCCGCATCTCTTGCTTTCTTGGAAATTACCTCCTTTGTTTTTTCCCCACTTTCATCACTTATACACACTCATACCTACCTCCAGTCTCCTTCCCCCAAATTCTAAAAGGCAAAGCCCTCAATGGGTGATGAAGAGGTTAAGAAGTGTTAGCCCCGCTGCACAAGAGGGTATTAACTGGTGTCAAAATTCTTGTTTGGCATCACAGCAAGGGTACAGGGTTGATGTATTTCTGGAAGATACCTCTGTGTTTTTCCTTTAACCTCCTCTGACTTCTGAGAACTCTTGCATAATTGCTCATTTCACAAATCTCTAGCTGTACCCGAAAAAATTGTTGCCCTGAGGTCAAGATTCAGTTGCATTGTGTCATCATCGAAGCATGTTCTCATTTCTGGTACTGCTTCAGCGAAGGTGATCTGTGTGAACTCCAGTCTAGATCTGAAGACATAAGCTGAAAATTCACAATGGTGAAACTGGATCATTTGAATGCAAATCTGAACATCGTAAACATGTGCCTGAAGCTGCTTCCACAGATTTTGGAAATGTGATAGAAATTTCCACTGAAAATTTCAGCTGATTCATAATGGTTACTGCTGTGAATAACCAGGTTTGGAGTGGGTCTACTGCCTGGATTTGTTGATCCCTTCAGCAATAAGCCTTACAGTAGAAACAAGCAGAAAGCAGGAGGATTTTAATGGAATTTCCACCTAGAAAATTTAATTTGAGCATAAACAAGGGAGACATGCACAGATATGGAGAGTCTGATATTAAAACAGCCTACTCTTTGATTCCTTCCATTGTATTTGATGACACCCAACATTTAGTGTAATCAGGTAGTCATGGATTTCCTCATATTAGTAAGAGACAGCACTAGCCAAAATTTTCCTCAAGAAGCAGTAATATAGCTCAGAGGCCAAAATTAATCCCTTAATAACTGATGGTCCAAATGAAGTAACTCTTTCAGCACTACTGTTATCAGTCCCATGTTGGTGGAACACACATTTGCTCTGAACAAAATGACTCAGCTCCTTCCAGACAAAAAATCTGATTTTTGAAGCTGATCTCTGCCTACTCCTGACATGCTAGGGTTGTCATGCTGTCTCAAAGGACCTGGGGAGAAGGTAGAAAGAACTCCTAAATAATTTGGCAGTAGGGAAACTGTGCTCTTATCATGAAGTTTTCCTTAGCACTCTAGAACGAGCTCCATCTGTCTGACAAATCATTGACTTCTAGTTTAAGGGTTAAAGGCAGCTTCATATTTATTTTATTAAACTTATTTTAAATATAAAGTAATTTATATTTCCAGTGTGGAGATAGTTGGCAGAGGTTTGTTGCTTTATGAGACATATTTGTCCCAAGTCTCACCCTTGGGGCATGTTAATCACATCTGGATTGAATTCATATGGACTTTTCTGGGAGTACTGGACCACATCACACTGAAATGGCAACAGCTGGAATTATATTTTGTTTTCATCCAGTATATTTGAACGATCTTTCTTACCTTGGTAACAGTGTCAATGGTCCTTGTCAATCCTTCCAAAAGCAGTTTGGCCTATTGTGGTTTCGTAACTCTTTTAATTGCAAATTTGGCTAGGCCAAATTCTTACTCAGCTTTCATTTGGGGAAAAGTGTCACAGAAATGTGTTTGAGAACTTGTATAAGTGAGGACTTAGGAAAAATGTAAGCCAAAAGATTTGGTCTACTTTAAGAGCTGTAGAAAACTGTATCTTTTGGTTGTTCTGTTCCTGTGCAATCACTGGTTTCCCAAAATTGCTAGCGTTGAGGGTTTTTTTTTGCATATTTGCTGTTTAAACTCTGCCACCCTTCCCTGAATTCCTTTGTAGGCTGAGTATCAGACTGAAGCTTCTCCCATTCATTACGCTTCACTATTACACTGCTGCTGACATTACTGACACTGTGTCTCACTAAATATCCTGCTTTGAGCAACACTTCCATCCTCTTCTTGGGTTCTGTATTTGTAGATGTTTTCTGGCAATTACAGTCCTATTGAAGGGCTATGTGAGAAGGCACTGTCTCTTCATGAGTTCATGTTCCTCAAGTCCTCTAGTTTTTTCCTTGGTGGCTACAATGAGGATATGCAACAGCTCCTTTTTTTTGTGTGTGTAGCAAGGACTTGTGGAATAGGTGGCCATTTGTCAGGATAGAAAGGTCTCTTTGGGTGCTCTGTTCAGGGTGCCCTGAGCTCCTGAGGCACCCTGAGCACCATCACACAGGCATTTCTTAGGAGGGGTCTGAAAGAGAAGCCGAGATGTGGCCACTGTGGGTTAGTCACCAGCCATGCATTTGTATGTGGTCTGTATGGAAGGAGTACTGATGCTGGAGTACTTTTGTCCTGTGGGTGTATGTACATGAAACACGCTCAGTCACTCAGGGACTGCATGGGGCTGTGGTTGGTGTGGGATTATATGTATTATTTGAGCTGTATCGTTGCCAGTTGTACAGCTTATGAGCTGTGGATTTTCCTAGAACATAACTCATTAGAAGTAATCAAGAACTATTTATACAGATTTGGAAAATATGTTGAAACTGGTTTTATCTGTTCAAAAATACAAATGATAATTCAGAAGTTCAAATTTTTAGAGTTAAAAGATGACCATAATATCCCAGAAAAAATTAAATAACCTTATGACACTACATTGAAGGGCCTGAACTTTCCAGGGCTTGCATTAAGTCATTTCTGTTCCCTGGAAATACTGAAAATTCCCCATATCCTTTGCCATAGAGCTCTTATTTCGGTGTTGGTTGGATGGGAGAAGAGGAAACTATGAAAAAGTCCCAATTCTTGAACCGGAGGGTGGGCAGCTCATTTAAAGTAAGAAGGAAAGAAGCTTTATCTTCTCTTACCTAGGCTGATTTATAAACTGCTATTTGGAGTTACCCGTAGGATTGGAATGTGTTATCCTATAAATCACAGAGAGATGAATAACTAGACAGAGGATGGGGAAGCCACAGGAAAGATTTACTTATTAGAAATCTCTACTATGTATCGTGTTGTGATCCCAGCTAACCCAATGGACATCACCTTCACACAGTAACAAGGGTCATGTAATATACAACTAAAAGGTTCCTACAAATCTGCAAGTGACTGTCACTGGCAATTTTCCTCCCTAATTTTACAAACATTTGCCCAAAAAAAGGAAGTAAATCTCTTGAAGTGAAGCTCTTTTATCTATGGCCAAATATTTTCAGAAAACGTGTTCAGGGCAAATGCTATTCTAAATCTCCCTGGGTAATTTTCTTGTTTTGTGAGATGACTTTGTTATCTACTTTGTTTGTCAGTATAACGGTTGGGGTTAGTGTGAGGGAAAGGCCTTATGGTTGATATTTTATTCCGGCAAAGGTCAGATCAATACGCGGTGCTCTCTCCTTTTTAAATGTAATTTCATACAGGCTGCATCTTTTCCAGGGTTGGCAATTTCCTTCACAACCTTTCCATCTCTAGGTCTTTGAAACTGATGTGAATTTGTGTCTCATAAATTTTGCCTTAATTTTGATGCTGTGACTTGGAACAAGAGCTCCAGGAGAGGGCAAGACAAGGTGTCCAGCCTTTATTTGTTGTGCAGCCTTTTTGGGTTGTGAATCTCAACTTTCATAAACTATGTGGACTCAGGCTTGACTCCAGCATGTCAGGACAACTGTAACCTTCCTGCACCCCCTTATCCCCTCAAAGAATACTCAGGAGGAGGCACAAGTTGGGAAAGAGAGTAAGGACACAAATGTGCGACCTGATTTTCGCTGCGTTTGAGGGAAAAGTGGATGCCTGACTGCTATTTCTAAGTTCATAATACTTTTTTTCCCTGAAATAATGGTCCAAATTGTGTTACAGAAAATCCCTTTCCCTGATGCCTGCTTGTACATTTACCTGGTAGAAAACTTTCAGTCGCAGTGGTCAGCTGACGAATTGCAAATGTTTCACTGAAACATGTATTGGCTCTATTGACGTTTTCATTTCAGATATATTATATTCTGTTCATTTCTGTAAAAGTCAAAAAGATAATGATTTTATCCAAAGAGTCCTTTTAGGCTTTCTGAAAAGCATTCAAATAAAATATTTATAAAGGATTTTGTGTCATGAAATATTTGTTAGTTCTGACTTTGAAAAGTTGTTTTAAAAGTTGTAATTTATTTTTTTTTAATCTTTAATCAAATCTAGGTGTAGGTATTTTGAAATCTGTAGCATGATGGAAAATCCATCCTTAAATTAGCTACATTTGTAATGAGGAAATTTCCCATCTCTTCTTCATAAGTATAATAGTGCTCCCTTCAGCTAAGTGACTAAATTCCACTCTGCAGCTTTCAGATTGTAAGAAGCATTAATTGAACGTGATACTCTTCTTTGCTTCTTGACCTACGATTATGCATAGTCAAACAACAGCGTTGTTTTGCTGTGTATTTGAATGCATTTTAATTTCAGATTAAAAACGTCATTCCACATGGTGACACAGAAATATTTGTATTCTATAGGTGTTAATGATACCAATATACTAAAATGCAGAACTGTGTAATTTATGTGCATTTATCCTGCACCATTAAGTACCTAATTTCTACTCAGTCTGAAACCTGCTAGGTCCCTCAAGAACCCCTGAATATCCAGAGCAAGGGATTGGAAGTCTCTCCGGAATGTAAGTCTCTACAGTTTTTGGCTTTTTCATCATGAAAAACAGGTTTGTGGTTTTCAGAGGATGACCTGCATGCAAGCAGATGTCATGAACTGGCAAATGTTTGCCTGTGACCTTCCTAGCTAAATCTCAAATTGGACTTCTGCCTGTGCTTCTGAAATGGACTTTGCTGGAAGAAGAGACAAAGGACTCTGCTTCTCTTTCTGGTTCTTATCTCTCTTTGTTGGTTTTGTCATTGTAAGTACTTCTCTGCACTGCTTTGCTGCACCTCAATGTAGCAGAAAGACCAGGATAGGTTTTCAGACCTAGGCTGCCACTCATCTTGTGCCTTGCTCTCCTCAGAGATCTGAAAAGCAACCCAGAAATACCAAAAGAGAATCATGGCTTCATCCATTTGAGAACCTATGTTGTGTAGACAAAGCTGATGAGATTTTAAATAAATGAAGTAAGTGCAGGTAACAATATTTTAGCTTCCGAAGACCATAAAGGTAAGAGCAAGATGTAAGAAAAAACAGTTTTAGAATATTTATACTCTAAAAGAACATGCTTATTTGAGCTAAAAGGAACTGGGAACTTGTATGTTCACTGATATTCCAAATATTTCTTGTAAAGATACTTAACTGGAATGGACCATGACTCTTGGCTGTCACTGACTTCCCTGGAAGCAAGTTTGGGCTTGTAACCTGGAACAATATGCAAGGTGGGCTTTTACTCTAGGGATAAGCTACAAAATCATCAGTTTCTTAGTTTCTCTTCTTTTTCTCCCCCACCCTTCTTCTGACAGACTCATCATGGATAGACTCTTGCTCCCACCACTGGCAATGTTGGGAGCATGCTGAAGGCTGCTCCTTTTTCAAGTCTTCTAGTAAACACAGGGATCACTCGATAGAAACCCCTTTCTCATCTATCCTTCCCAGTGTACCACATGCAGCACTCCAGTAGGAAATACCTCACTCTTCTAGGTCAAGTAGAACCTCACTGTTCTCATGCACATGGCCAGGCTCTGCCCTTTGCTTTATTGTTGCCTTCCACAGCACATCAGTGAGGTGCATGAGGGTGGCCTTTCTTTTTTTCATTTTATGAGTGACAGCATGGTTTTACTAACAATCACGTATGGTAACTCAGCCTGGCGTTGCTTCATTATTCCAGTACTTTTTCCCTGCCAGTATGGATAGTGTGACAACACGTTTTGGTGGTCTGTCATACAGACCCTTTTTAATGCTTGCTCAGCAGGCTAGGCACTTACTGGTTTGTTTGGAGTTTGTCATAACAACCGGGGAAAAATATTTTGAAAGTATTTTGGACAAAGTCTGCCTGAAAAGCTGTACAAATTGGCAAGGGGAATTAAGAGACCTGAAATAACCTATCCTAAAGTGAAGGAATATCCTTTTAGATAGACTTGTGAAATCAGGAAAAGAGATTGAATTCTTTTGCGTTCATAAGTAGGACTCACTGTCAATAAAGATATGCAGTCTCTGACTTCACTGTGCACTGCTTAGGTTGGACTCAGAAGAAAGGATGTAAAGGCAAAATGAGACTATAGATGTGGGCATCAGTAAAGTCTTCAAGAGTCCTATTTACATACCTGGTAAAAACAAGACTCCCAATGATAATGAGCAGAGAGAAGCATCGAGGTGAGGAAGAGAGTATATATGAGACTATTAAGGAGAAGCAGGCTTGAGAAAAGGTGAAATTGTTGATTTACAAAGGAGGCAATCTTTTCTCTGAATAAAGATAATATATTGTTTTGAAGATTGGGGTGGGGAAATTGAGGATCAATATAGATTTATCTCTTTTTATTAGTGTTGTATTTTTGTAAGAATATATAGAGATTTCTTTCTTATAATAGGCATTCTGTATTACTTGGAAAACGATCAAGAAAGAATTCCCTGCATACAGAAAACACTTACTTTAAAAACTCAAGGTTCACTTGGCAAGGAGAGAGAATCAACTAGTGCTGTAATGACCTCCTGATTCTGAAAAAAAATTGGAAGGGCATGGTGAACAAAAAAAGAAATGTTCATAAATCCAAGGTGTCCTTGAGGAAAACAAGGCTTCTAAAGCTTAGAAGATAAAGCAGCAAGCTCTGAGGCTCACAGGGGCAGAAATTAATGGCAAACAGGAAAAGAATTAAAAGGCTTCAATCGTTAGTAGTTTCAAAGGAACAGTTCACTTTGTTTTCCTTGCCTTAAATAGAGGCTGATGTGGATCCTGGAGAACTAGGCTTAACCTTGTTGCAGAGTCTGAAAAGAAGTTTGAAAGAAACATTTGTGGATGTTGACCCAAATGATAACCTAACACTGAGCATGGTGTTTCACAGAACTGATGTCAGCCCCACAGACCAGTGATGAACGTACCCTTATGGTCTTCACAACCTCCTGGGTATACCAGAAATCACCATCCCACCCCTCAACTTGCAAGTGATAATGGAAAGGAGGGGACATCTGGGCTTCCAGAAGAGTGAAGCTCTTGATCAGTTGGTCACTGTCTTTCAGATCTTTATTATTCATGCTGTAAGGGTGGCAACTGCCGAATTGCAGCCATCTGAATGTTCATCTTCTCCTCTTAGACCTTGCTGCGTGACCTCCTGCTGTCTATCAGGTGATACATTCCCCCCCTCTCTGGTGTACCTGAATAGTGGGATAAACAGCCCTCTGAAACTGTCTCCATTTGTTTCAGAAAAAGCACAAACAACTGATTGTGTGCCAAACTCCTAGCTGGCTGTGATGAGAAGAGAAGTATCCAACCCTCATTCACTGGGGATAGGTCTGAACATGACAAAGAAATAAAAAAAGGAGTGAGGGCTACAGTGAAGGTGGGAGAGAAGAAGCTAAGTGGAAATGGAGACAACGAGTCCATACTGCAGGCTTGGTAAGGTAAAATGTGATGTGTGGATGTGATTGGGTTAACAGCACTCACGGTGATACCCTTGCCTGCTGAAGCCTGGCTATCCCAGAGGACAGGGATACAACTGGTGTGAGAGTTATTCAAGGGGATGATATAAATGGCCACCACATTTCATTCCCTGATGTCACTGGCTGTGGTGAGGTCCAGGATGAGTCTCTGAGAAAAAGGAGAATTGTGGGCAAAGAGAAGAGAGAGGTCTGTGCTGACCAGGAGGGTAGATAGGATGAGAGATGGCAGAGTGAAGAAGTGTCTAGTGAAGTCAGAGAAGAAACAGGGTCCAGCCTTCCTGAAGAAGCCTTCTTCCAGTAGGGAAGTTTAGGCATGTCCAGCGGAGCCGTGTTTATGTCTTGTATCAAGCCCCCAAGGTTACTTCATGAAAGAGAGAGACAATATATCAAAGATATTTTCAGAATGATGTGGTGTTGAGATCTGGATCATTGGGCTGAGGTCCAAAGAGTTGAGGAGCCCTAGTAGAGAGCAGGAGGTCTCTGGCTTCAAGCTCCTGCTCTTTCACAGGGATTGCAAATGAAGGGAGGACTGTACTTCTCACGGGGAGAAGCAAAATTTGGCTAACCAAATACCTTGATGCTCTGTTAATTTCTGTCCTTCTTTTTTTCCTGTGACCTCCTCAGACAGTTACCACCTAAAACCTGTTGTATTGCCATGGGGGTGGAAGATGCACAAAGGCTGTTGAAGAATGCATGCATTCCAGAGGTTTAAGTAACACTTCTGAGTTCTTTGATAATTTTTTCCATTTCTGAATGTACCTACTTTTAGAACCATTCTACATACTGAGAGAAGTGTCTATAGTTCTCAACCAGGGAGGTAGGGTAGCCACAAGCTTTTCACAGAGTTCATGCCATATTGCAATAGGCCAGGGGGAGGTTATATTGGAGATGTTTAGAAGTTTCCATTCTAATCTGGAAAAAGCCTCTCAGAATATCTGATTCCTCTGGTCCTAGGCTATTGCCTTGGACCAGAACTGAGGTGGCTGGTGATCCAACATCAGCTGCATCTAGTGGAAAAAGTAGATGAGGGTAGTTTGGGCATAGTGATCCCTGAATGCTAATGAAAAGAGAAACATATTTGGCACCATTACACATCAGGCACTCTGAGGATTTCAAAATTGTGTCCTTTTTTATAACAATAATAAATTTGTCAGTTATGTGGGGAAACATTGTGAAAAATGAATGTGTTTTACTGCATTCAGAGCCGTTGCTCCAAATCCAGCGAGATAATGGCCAATAAAACTTTGAGCTGGGAGGTTGAGTTCTGCATTGCTAAAGCCTTCATTATGTGTGGTTATAGTAAATGTACATATGTGCCAGAGTGTCTCATTGTTCTTTTGCTGTTTTATTATTTTGTCAGTATGAAGTGGCTCTGATTCCAACTATGAAATGCAAGTTTAGCTTATATTGATCCTGCTGTCCGTATATAGGTCCTTAGCAGATTTGCAGGATGCTTATAAGAGCAATTGGGTTTTATTTGCAGCCGAACCATACTGTACTCTGTTCCCTATCAAACCAAATTGCATCTTAGTCCAAATGTACTTGATTTACTTTTTTTTTTTTTTCTCCCCTATTGTAGAGGGTTGTAATTGGCATCCCCTAATTTTTTTGTATGCTTAGAGGGAGTCAACCTACTTGAGCATCCCAAGGAGAGGAATGTGACTTCAAGGTTCCCAGAACTGCATTGTTAAATGGTAGTCTATGCCATGGGGCCCATAGCATAGCATCCATAGTCTGACCCAGACTGCTCTTGTCTTTATAGTATAGGCCAGACCCTTCATTAGGTGTTAGGCTGAAACTCAGCATTAGGTTATCTGATGCAGTTTTTAGGCTAACACAGGTTTCCTTTACGTTTTTGACAAATCCAGTAACTCCTTATTTGACAAAAGTTTATATTTGGTCAGGCTGGAATAAAATTATGAACTCTTCTATAACAAGGTTCAGTTTTCAGCACTCAATCAAAGTAGTCCGCCTCATGAGAAGTTAACATCTGAATCTGTAGGTAGATCACATTATCAGTCCACTTGTTGGTTCTTTAAATGTTATAAATCCAATTCACAACAATGACACCTCCTACGTAGTGTCTTTGTTGTTTTTTTTTTTTTCTGTTGTACAGTTTAAAAAATTATGCATATGCTGGCACCCTTCATCAGATCCCTGGAGGGATGGTATTACAGACACAATGATTTCAAACAACATTGAAATTCTGCAGCCTTTGGGGTGGGATATGTGAGGTCTGTTTGTAGTGCAACCAATGCTATGCTAGGAAAAACCTAACACCTCGGGCCAGAACAAAACCAATAGGCAGGACATGTGCTGGCATAAAAACCCTACCCAGACAAATCACAGAATATTTTAAAATAGAAAAATTATGTGGTACATAAGAAATTAATGAATAAATTGTTGTTTTAGCATAAACCAGACAGTGTTCTGGCAATAGCAAGGGAAAGGTTTATGAGGACTGTGTGTAGTGGAGCATCATTGGTATATCTCATCAGATCCAAACTGAACTCCTTGAGGGGCTGTGCCATGTGTTTTCTCTGCATAGGTAAAAAAATTCTTGATGAAATCATATTTGTAGACAGCGTTGAGCCTTTGCAGGGGAGGCTGGGCACAAAGCACATGAAGAGTAAGACCTTAGCATTTAAAACCTTATGCTGGCAGAAGAGTTGGGGATGGGCTGGCTCCCACCATGCTTTGCTGCACAGGACACCTTCCTGGGAGGGCAGCAATGTATTGGTTGTGGGTCCCCTCTTTGGGTAAGGAAAGCTCAGTGCTGACAGTACATACACCTGAGAACCAGAAAATAGGAATTGTTGTTCTCCACTACCTCTTTCCTATCTCTGACACATCGTCTGTAGTACATAGTTTTAGCACAGTATTACCACATGCATCTGTCTGGAGCTATGTAACGGGTGTGCTGTACCAAAAGAGAGATTTGCGGTTTCCCCTGGCAGGTTAGAGCACAGATGTACCATTAGAAAAACTCTCCCTGAACTCACCTGACCAGATTTTGTTGCCGGTCATATGCATTTGGAGAAATGCCATAGCCTTCAGTACTGTCCCTTAGATTGTATACAAGCAATGGTGGGGAATCAGACCCTTCTTTTTATCTAAGGAGCCAGAGGCAATTGCAGTCCGAGAATTTTAAAGGAGAGAACTGAAATCAAAGGATTTGTTTTGTTTTATGTTAGAGACAGACATTAAGGTTTTGAATTTGTTATATCTGGCCATCAAAAGCAGTCAGTTTACCATGGCTAATTTTAGAGAACTAAAATATAAAACAAAATCACTTGAAACCAGACCCAACTTTCATCCTTTCCCAGCTAATGTGTTTGTAAACAATACAGTGTTACAAAACATACTTTTAATTGTGTGTTACTGTTTCCCCTGTCAGGATGAGCGAACACTTGTACCCATGGGGAGCAGCGTTCCACGAAATGTTTGGAGATCAGCTGCAAACTGCGGAAAGAGGTCCAGATGGTTCCCTGATGTCCACGCAGTCCTGATAACTCGGCACTCTTTCTCCCCTGTGGCCAGGGAACATCTTCCTTAGTCTTCTGCTCCTTCTCCTAGTGCTGGCTGGCAGGCTACAAACCAAGTGTCCCCTTCCAGTTCACCCTGTTTGCTGAAACACTGGTAAGTCCACTCAGGCCAAGCGCTGCCAGAAGTCCTCTTCTGTCTGCTCACCCCTACTGTACTCCTTCCTGGGGACAAACACAGGCACTTAAAGGGCTTCAGTTGCCTGCTGCTACTGTGGGTTGCTATGTTGTACAGCCCCAGCTCAGGAAACAGCATCTGTAGAAGAGTGCAACTGAAATCCTGTCAGATGTTTTTGGCAAAGAAGCAAAGGGGAAGACTTGGTTTGAGCGTGGGAGGTTTAAAGCTTCTGTGCTGGTTTCCAAAGTCTCTCCAGGACCAGAGTGCTCAAACAGGAGTCTTATGTGGGTTGTATAAGCTTGGGTCTGCACCAGGTCACAGCAGTGAGTGGTGGGAAGATGGAAAGGGCTTCAGCTGTGGGCATGTGTGCTCCTTATCTCACCCTGGGCTCGTTATTTTCTGATGAGAGGTGGAATGTTCAGCCCCTCTCCTTTTCTCTTTTTGCAATTGCTTTGCCCACTGCTAATTTACATTTTAGGCATGAAAGAAATCTTTGTGTTCAAATGAAAAACATAAAGCTTCACTGTAGAGGCGATTAAAAATGAACAGACAAAAGATTATAATATACTGAACAATATTCAAATGTGTTTTAACTTTTCTAGAAAAATATGTCTGCAAATCTGTGTGACATTGCAGAGATTAGTCTAGAGGGATTTGATCTGTCAAACAGAACAATACAATGGCTTTTGATCTTTACTGAAGTGATGAGAGAATGGAAATTTATAAAAAAGAAGAAAAGCAGAACAGAAGGTAGAAATTGTGGAGAATATACCAGGAATTTCTGGAACATTTTACAGTTCAAAAATATGCACATGTGGGTTGTGAACTGCTTCATAATAGTTGTAGGACCTGCCTCCAAAAGTCTGTTAGAAATCCCAGCAGGCCAGGGCACTCATGCCTCTTCAGACCAGACTCTGACAATAGAGCAAACCTATCAGAAAGTTCACCAGGAGTGTTTTGTAGACATAGTGGCCACACAATGCAGAGCACTGGTGCCATAGGTATCATTCAAGTCTCTCCAGATATGGTTCAAATGTCCAAAGACTGTCTGAGGTTGAAATGGCAATGACAAATTGTGTGCCAGATATTACCTGTGCCTCAGGTACTATGACTAACTTGATAGAAATGCGGTCTTCTGCCCAGATCCAGTCCAGATCAAACTTGTACTCCTGAGTGCTCTGCTGGTGAAGAGAACCAGAGCCTGCATCTGTGAAAGCCTGGTAAGAGACTCTGTTTTACTTCTCTCCTCTCAGTATTGAATATCCTAGTTTTATGTCACATACAACAGATGGTGGAATAGAAAGATAGAGCTAATGGTTCCCTATTTGTCACCTGAACCAGATATGGTTCAAATGTCCAAAGACTGTCTGAGGTTGAAATGGCAATGACAAATTGTGTGCCAGATATTACCTGTGCCTCAGGTACTATGACTAACTTGATAGAAATGCGGTCTTCTGCCCAGATCCAGTCCAGATCAAACTTGTACTCCTGAGTGCTCTGCTGGTGAAGAGAACCAGAGCCTGCGTCTGTGAAAGCCTGGTAAGAGACTCTGTTTTACTTCTCTCCTCTCAGTATTGAATATCCTAGTTTTATGTCACATACAACAGATGGTGGAATAGAAAGATAGAGCTAATGGTTCCCTATCTGTCACCTGAAAGTTGTCTATTTGGCCTAGGGGGAAGTTTTTTTAAAGATACTCTTCCTGCTTTTCTTAAGACCAAAGAAAGTTGTCTATTTGGCCTAGGGGGAAGTTTCTCAAAGATACTCTTCCTGCTTTTCCTAAGACCAAACTACACTACAGAGAAAGGATTTACTAAAACACAAACAAAAAAGAAGTGGGGGATGAGGGGGAGCCACTGGGATGGGGTAACTTTCTCTTGAAATATTGCAATTGGCTTGTGTTATGATTGGACTCTGTCATGGAAAATTAGCCCTGAAGAGGACCTTAAGAGATCATTAAACCATCTTTCCCTCTGAAGGCAAGTACAACTATATCAACATCATCCCTGACAGATGTGTGTCCAGCTCCTCCTTAAAGGCATCCAGAGATGGAGGCTCTAAGTTGGGACCTCAAAGATTAAATAAGCATTAACAAGCTATAGCAATGAGCAGCTGTGATCACTACAATTAAACCTGTATTCTAAGGAGATGGAAAAATTAATCATCATTTAAAAGTATCAGTGTGTAGGCTAATTAACCAAGTCACAAAGCTAATTCAAAATGAGGCTCTGGAGAAAGGTGAGACAGTAAATATCCTGGTCTTGCTTTTCTTTTTTTTTTTTTTTTTCTTTTTCTCCTTTCAGAATTGAGCTTCCTTTTTTTTTTTCTCCTTTCAAAATTGAGCTCCCTGTTTTTATGATACTGATTTGACTAAAGAGGTGTAAACATCTTAATACCTTTTAGTAGTGAGGAAGGAGGGAGGAATGCAGTCAGAATTGAAGACATTCAGTGTGGTTTTATCCGTGAATTACCTTCTGCCTTCATTTCACTTACCTGCCTTGACTTAGGAGCCACTAAGCTCCCCTCTATGGGTTTGCAAAAAGGTGCTGCTGAAAATCTGTATTTATTACTAATTTGAGTTTATCTGGTTTAAATATCTGGCCAAATGTTTTTGTCTCTTTTGTGCTTACTATGGCATTCTTTTAGCACCCTTTCTCTCCAAAATTTCATTTCACTTACCTGCCTTGACTTAGGAGCTGCTAAGCTCCCCTCTATGGGTTTGCACAAAAGTGCTGCTGAAAATCTCTATTTATTACTAGAGTTTATCTGGTTTAAATATCTGGTCAAATGGTTTTGTCTCTTTTGTGCTTACTATGGCCTTCTTTTAGCACCCTTTCTCTCCAAAATCGCTGAGGGATGTATGGGAAAAATTATTTGTGAACTGTAGTCTTGACTTCAGAATTGGGTCATGAGTTATTGTCTGAGAACTTGGTCCTTAAAACTAAACTGTCAGCAGGAATCATTGAAATTGCTAGAAAATATGCTATTAAAAAATTCGGTTTGTTTTCACCTGGACAACTTCTTATCAAGCTCTGCAGGGATTTGATTCCAAGTCCAGTGCAGCCGAAGAAGACCACTGTTTGTTCTTCAGCAAGGCTGGGATTTGGGCTTGCTTTACAGCACAGACTTAATTCTGTCACACACCTTCATCTCGCTCTGATATTTCGCTCCAGAACCAAGGTAGTTAAGGCTACAGGGTTTTGAGCTGAGTGCATCCTTCATAGATATAAATCCCTTTTCTAAAATGGGAAAATGAGAAGTATATAGTGACTGACAGCTCAATCTGAGCTTTGCATCTAAGCAAAACCCCAGTCCATGCACGAGGCAGGAAGTGAATTGCAGAGCTTCAGAAATAGCACAGAAACCTACATTCTGCTTGCAAATGCACCATTCATAGCTCCCACAGGGGCTGTAGCTCAGCCCCCTGCAACAAAGGCAGCAATCCGGGCATGGAATAACACGTAAAAATCTATGTTATGATATACACTCACAATAAGGCTGCCTTACGGCAGGTAGGAAATCTTCTAATTGCTCGGAGTATGTGTTGGAAAGTTGCCTTAATGCGGAGAGTTTGCATAGAAATGGAGCTGAGCATGGCAGAGTAGGACATGAAGGTTCAATCTGGTCCCATGAAGCTGCATTTAGATCAGGCTTGGTGCACGCTAAAGGAAGGTGAGCCAAAATCCAGCACCTTTGGCTGATCATGGGAAGTGAGACCTGGCATTTGTGGCTAATGAAAGCTGTCAAAGTAGCTCTGGGCAGCTGAGCTCCATCCAACAATCAGGCATCTTTGCTTTGGTTTTGTTTCTCGCACAATGGGACTGGGTTTAAATCACAGTAGGTCTGTGGAGTGAAATCTGACTCTCTTAAAATGACTGGGAATGAATCAGGCATCTTTGCTTTGGTTTTGTTTCTCGCACAATGGGACGCAGTTTAAATCACAGTAGGTCTGTGGAATGAAATCTGACTCTCTTAAAATGACTGGAAAAGGGCTCCCAGCTCCCAGAGTTGTCACTTCCTTTCTTTGCAGAATTCTGTCATTTCTCAGGCAATAATGTGGGCAAGAATGCACATGTACACGTGATGCATAAATAAATGCCTGCCTGCAGATTACTCTGGTAGTGGTGGCATCACAGGATGGGACAGGGCGTGGAAAGGGTCAAGGTGAAAACAAAACCAGCTGTCAAATCCTGCTCTTCCCACGCCAGGTCATGAATAAGATCAGGGGTTGGATTGTGTCCTGCCTGGTGAGGGAATTGAGGTGGAGGGCCGGCTGCAGCTGTGGGAGGCCTGCTGGCATCATGTGGGTGAGCATAAGCACAGCCTCCCTGCACAGGATCCAGAGTGTCCCCAGAATATCATGCAGGGTGCAGTCTACCACACGAGAGTGTCATCCTGGTTCAACGTGTTGCCTTTAGGGATCAGTAGGAAGACAGAGGCCAAGTGCCCTTCCGGGGGCTCTTGATGGTGGGAAAGGATTGAAGGAAGCCATGTCCTAATTCTGTCTGTGTGGCATAGGCTGGTTTTTTTGCACCTCTGACGTAGTTTGCTGCATCAACAGGCTGCTGAATCCACCAGCATCTACCCAGAGAGTGTTAAGACCACAGAGGATTGAGTTGGTTTTTTTTGGATGGCATGAGTTTCTAGCACTTATTGAAAACTTGCAGATGAAATCTTAAAAATCCTGAAATGTCTAGAGAAGCAGTGAGAAATAAAACATGCAGGCACTTTTGTGCAGTGGTATTCATCATGGTTAATGCAGTTCATAGTAAATGCTTGTGCGTCTGTGTGTGAATAAATACACACGTCTGTCTGTTGAGCAGTTTCTTTCTCTTCTAGGAGCTTTTCTTATTAAAATGAAGAAAATATGAAGTTTCATATCACCTGTATTTGCAATCCCATTGTAAAAGAAAAGTTTTGGGCTAGCTTCTGCTAGTGCATCTCAAGAACAAATATCTGAATCAGGTTTATTCAGATACACTAAACGTACTGGGTTGCAATGATGGAAATTATAAAACCTTTTGAAATGTCATTTTTTATTTGCCTGAATGCAAAATAAACAAGCTCTTATTCATTCCTAGCTCAAAGAATAGTAATCGGGAGATTGTTTTAAATGCTGGAAAACACCCATAGGAGATACAAAATGGCGGAACAGAATTGTCAGCTTTCCCAAATGATTAATCCTGGATTTTAAACTAGACAAACGAAATTTCATCTCAAACAATAATTTTCAGAAAATCATGACTAAATGAGAGGACAGCTTTCCATTGGCCCAGTTGAGTTTATTTTCATCTCTGCTGCATGGTATCCTTTTCCGTGATTAATCCTGTGAGAGAATTCCATGTGAAGCAGGTTATGGGAAAGCAGTCTAGTGGAAGTAAGTTTGCAACTTTAAAAACACAGCCATTCTCAGGATGCTCAGGTTGGCTATTCAGAGTGAAGGGAAGGAGATAAGCACAAGATGCTTGAGGGCTGGACATCCACCCCCCATCAGTACCTCCCTGCTGCTGTGCATGCAATGGTAAAGCTATAGGTTTGGGGGGATGGTGGTGCTGCTACCACCCTTGCTTTGGTAGAGCCATGCAAGGATGTGTCTACAGCTCAGGCTACAAAGGGGAATAACTTGCTGTCGGCCATTTCCATCAGTAGGAGAAGTTTTGTACTACTTTTCTTACTGTGCATAACAGTTTTCTCTGCCAACAGCTTCATTGATCAAGGTATAAAAGAAGGTAGGGAGGTGATATTTGCTGTCCTCTCCGCAGAGAGAGGAATGCTGGTTCTGCAACCTCATGAATGAAGGAAAAATATGAAATCTCCTTGCTCTCCTTCTGCAGAGTAGCCATTAACCTCTCTGATGGGGAAGGAGGTAGCTTTTTAAAACTCCATGCCTGGGGGATTACACATGCAATGACTTTTTATGTCAGCATTGATGTTTCTGAGTAAGTATGTACCCTCCTGAAAACATAACCCAGGCAGGCAGAGGTTCTGACTGCAGATTTATCCCAAGGGGATGGAGGAGAACAGGGGATACAAAATAAAGGCCCAAACCAGTCCTGTTTATGATAAAGGAATATCTACATGTTTTTATTTGTACGTGTGAATTTCAAGGAATATATATAATGTTATTCAATGTGAAAAATAAAAGGCTATTCGCCAATGTTTTAATATTATGCCTTAACAAAATGACACTTTCCAGAACCAGTCATGACTTTAAGCCAGATCATGACTAAAAATATTAAGGGAAGGATCACCACAGCAACAATCACATTGCTCCCCTTCTGCAGAGGAAGTGGAAAAACACTCAAACTTTGCCAACCTGAATAAATTATCCAGATTATCAGAACTGTAAGGAAAGCTGTATGTAATCAGCTTTCTGTATGTGCCTGTGAGTGTGTGCACATGTGTTAACTGGATTGCAGCCTGTTAAATATGTATGTCAAAGGGAACAGCTCTGAAAATATGCTCAAGAGAAAAAATCGCCATTGTTGTACCTTAATTGGCCCGCAGATACCATGCACAGTGTGGTGCTACACAGCAGCACTGGGGGACTCCAGTCCAGCTGCTGGGCTGGACTGGGCTGTCCTGCTTGTGGTGCTGGGAGGTGGAGTAGGGGACACCGGTGCTCCCTTGGTCTTGTTCCAGTATGAAGCTGGGAAATAGCTGGTTTATTCAGCTAGGATTTGGAGCAAAGGCACACTCGTACTCTGGTCTGGCAGTTGGTTTTATGTGTTGGGAGCGGTTTGCTTTGCCAAAGAGAATGTTTTTGTCTGGGGAGGGAAGGGCAAGGATGCAAGGGTTGGGGGCAGAAGCAATATTGTCACTGCTTGACTTTAAGCACCTTTTGCAGGAGTCTGCACTGGAAGCCTTCTCTTACCAGGCTGCCCATATGGTCAGTGGAGAGAGGCTGGTTTTTCTAGAGGCAATCCAAGGGAAGGACGTGACAGAATAGTGGTAATGATGTCAAGATCTTTGGCAATTTCAGGGTGCATCACAGACTCCAAAATTATGTTAAGGAAGTCCAAAAACATGTGGCTTTTGAGCACAGGAAGACAAGGTTAGGCTTGGAGTGCCAAGGGTGTATGTTTCTATTCCTGCTTCTCCTGTCATTAGAAAGAGCACTTGTTTAGCTGTTTGCTAGTTCCATACTAAACCCTGGATTGTTGGATGGCCAGCAGGCTGCCGTCATTTTCTGACTTGAATTTATAGCTAGAAACATCCCTCAGTTTTTCTGGGATCACACTTTTTAAATAAACAGCGCATGATTGGTTTGTCTTTAGCATTTTATACCTTTCAGGCTCATAGATGCTTTTACAAAGGAGGTGCATGCGCCTGCTGAACAAAATAAGCCAACTGATATCAGACTCGGTTTTCTGTATTATTTTTTTTCATCACACAGGCCAGTGCACACCTGGGCTCGGCTAGATGACCTAAGTAACACCAGATGTATTGTGGCCCCATTTGGAGTACCTACCAAGTGATGGATCCTGTATATACTGTAATGTTGGTGCAGAACTGAATTCCAGTAATGACCCATAGCTGACGGTAATGTGGCTGGAAAAGAGTTAAGATAGCTGCTGCCAGAAGCATAAGGGGCTTTCTTCTGACTTGCAGTACATGCTGCTCAGGGCCCTCAGGTGCCAGTGGCGAGGGGAACATGAACCAGCAGGAGGTTTAAGTTTGATTGCGGCTGAAGAGCCTCTATGGCTTTCACTGCCATTACCTCCAGCTTGCTGTAAAGAGCAGTTTACGGCAAAATTGGTTACTCTGCAATATTCTACTTTTCATTCTTTAAAATGTAAATTTTAAAATTTTCTTACCAATTAATTTTAAGAACCCCATGGGTTCATCCACTCCTTGCTCTCTTTTCTGTCCTTTGCTGTCTGCCACTTTGCTGTGCCTACTGTGGCTCCAAGGCTGGCAGCCTGCTGAACTGCAGAGCCTTGCCACATGGCATGTGCTTTTGGGCAGGATTTTGTGCTGGCTGGCAGTGACACCAAACCATTGCAGTGGGGAAAAGCTAACAGCAGCAGCTGGAGTTAATGAATCCTACATTACCCTGGAACAGAGATGGGAATCCCAGAGCTCAGGGGGTTTTCATGGAGGTCTGCTGATGTGTGAGTGACTGGAGGAGATGAAAGCGCATCTGGATGGGCTAAGGAATACATATGCACTAGAATTTTTTTGGCATTATATTTAATTCAGTGCTTGCGCATTAAGGTTTTTTTCCCCTTATCTTTTTAAGGTTCACTTGTTTTTCTGGGTAAGGAAAGATATGAGTGGTGCATATGGTTAGGTGAATGTCTACTATGATTCTGTTATTGTGTGCTGGACCTTTAAAAATAAAGTGTTCCCCAGGCTGTAGTCTTGGAGAGATTGCTATGCATCAATGCAAGATGGTCCTTACAGTGAGTTACATGCTTGTTTTTCTCTCATGTAGTTGTTATTTCTCTCCTTGCTTGTTTGATTTAATTTGAAACAAAAGCCATTCTGGTTGTAGGAAACTTTGATTTAGATGTTCAGAAAATGGAACAGGATTAGGTCTGTGGAAAAGATCACTGAGGAAATCCTACAAGAACGGCACATTACTTCACCCACCATCCCACCAAAGCCAGGTCTGGTCAGGGCATCTCATCTGTACAGCCCCAATCTGCCTTTTAGGAGGACAGATTCTGAAGTAGATGATAATCTAGGTTAGTTTTGTTTCAACTTCAAAGTCCCTCCGTCCAAACTAAGGTCCCTATATTATAACCCACACTCTGGTCTACAAAGCTGAACGGGTTCCTAGCTGCAAAACTCATGTCTGGGTTCCTGATAATGAGATAATATCTAAGAAACCACCAGTTTCTTTCATCCAGATATACTAGATAAAAGTCTCAAATATCAAGGATATATCTAGACCAGCTGTGGGTCAGATGCTTCTACTGCGTGTGTATTTTTGTCACAGAATCAGCTCACTTGCATTACTATTTGGGAATTAGAGACTCAGCAGCCTCTGAGCTGAACGTGGCCTCACAGAGTGCCTTCTTGGGGGGCTCTCTGTTGTACCTTACTGTCAAATGTGATGGGAAATCGATGATGAACAGGAGATCCCTAATCACCATGGATACTTGTCTCTGCATGGTGTCAAAATCTGAGTTGGCTGTTTATTTTATCATATTTTTCATATGACTAATTTACTTTAGGAAGAGGAGGGGAAAGGAGGAGGCTATTTGGGGCTGAAATAAAAAATGAGAGAAGGGAAATTTGGCAGTGACTCTCAGATGGAGCTGCTAGGAGGTGCCCAGAAATCTGTCCCATATCTGCATCCCCTGAGCTTGTTGTCCACTCTCATGCTTTGTTCTGTGCTCGCAGCAGGATCTCGGGGGAACACAGCTGCTGCAGCTGCTTGTAGACCAAAAGGTGACCTTTTGAGTAGCCAAAGAATGATGCATTATTTAGTGCATTCCTGGCTAAAATGGAAATGAAATGATTTCGTGAGCAGAATGCTTTGTTTGTCCTTTCACTTGGATGCATTCTCTTTGCACCACACAACAGTGTGGTGTACGCACCACTCCTCGTGGTTTCTTCTGGGTAAAGCTTTGATAAGACAGGTACTGCACTTTGAAAACACTGATGGTTAACCAGAGAGACCCTACTAGCCAAATGTAATAAATCTCAGTTTAGAGGCACTAAGTTTTCAGAAAATAACTTATATTTAAATAATGCGTAGGAGTGAAAGCTTCCTGGTGAAGTGTATGTCTCTAGACTATCAGCTGATACTGCTAAGTATCATAACCAGCTGTTATTTCAACATGAAGTATTTTAATCCTTTCAATTAATCAAGAGTCTCTTGGAAGGTGCCATAGCAGGACATTAATTATGGGGATGTTTAACGAATAGAGTATTTGTCATTCACATAGACAGACTTTTCAGCAACTGCCACCCAGTGATATCTGATAGCCAGCTACTTAGGCACTCTGCTTGTCATTGGGCAAAGGAGAGAAGGCAGATGGGAACAATTTTTCACAATGTCTAACTTTATATTTCCTATGTGGTCTTCCAGACAGAGATTCAAAGAACCTGAGGCTGGAGCCTACCTCTCCTGCGGACTGTGAATGAAGACTGCAGTATACTTTGCTGCAAGTCCATCTGCTCTTGAACTTTATAAATACCTTTAAAAAGATCTATCTAACAGTGTTTTTCCTTTGAAGTTTCCAACACCATTTCTGAAGGCTTCAAAGTGGTGTTATTCACATGTTTCAGATGAAGAGAGCTGAATTGTCAAGGTAACAACTGGTTTGAGAATGACCAGTTTTCTCCCAGAGATGAGCATGTGGAAGGACCTGGGGGAAGACCCAGTGCTTCCCAGGGATTTCACCGAGCTCAACAAGCCCTGAAATGTAGGGAGGAAAAGAAATCTGCACAAAGGAAGAGGTACCCAGCAGACCATGCTATCTCATTGGACAACTCAGTGATAAAATTTCTTCATAAAATGCTAAGTGTCTGCTTCTATGGTATTATTTTTATTAGTAAAAGATTAGACGGTGTAAGGCAAGTAAACAGGGATTCTGTAAATGAATGCAGTGTTTAAGTTGCTTGGTACTGTCTTAATTGTTACAACAAACAGCACAAGATGACAAAAAATGACCACCTTTCTACTAAGAAGATAACTGCCTTTAAAAAGAAAGGAATGAAACTCAGCTCTATGATTTCTAGGATCCTAATTAATTCAAACAGACACAACTAGAGAAGTGTAAACACCTGAGCAGCTTTCAGCCATTCCTCTGGCGTGTTCGTACTTCGAGTCCTTATTTCTAACCTCAGTGTCTGCTCATCCTTTTGCAGCACCCTTCAAACCAGCCTCCCCCAAAAGATCCAGCAGACATGGTCTGAGAGAAGAGCTGAGCAGAAGCTGGTAAGCATTCACTGCAGGGAGTTCTAAGTGCTGTGGGATTTAGTCAAACAGCAAAGAACAAGCTTCTACTATGACTCATCTGGTGTAGAACTAGTGCTAAGTATTGTACATAATTAAGACAACATTATTACAGTGAGATAGCACTTCTTTTTTTGGCATGGTTAAAGTCTTGAAAAGGTGTAATGTTTTCAGCTTTGAGAGCTGTGAAGAAGATGAAGACTTCTGATGGGAGTTCATTCTAAAAGATATCATGGCTACAGTGAATTTAGATCATAACTTGCGTTATTCCTGAAGCGCTGCGTGTATATTTCAGTTGCCTTCATGAAAGGCTGTGATTTTTTGTGAGAATAAACACAACCTTAGATTAGATAAGGCTTGCAACAATGGCCTTTGTAGACATTCCAAGGTTTGCTGATTTTTATGTCACAAATCACATATCTTATTTTGAGCTACATTTCTTAAAGAGGTGCTATTGGTATTTCAAGTAACAGACATGAAAAATTATATTTACCATTGAATGCAAATGTTGGCAGTAGTGGTTCTGGAGAACTATAGATTCAACATTTGAACACTGACTGTTAGCAGGTATGGAACAGAAGTATTAGTCAGCCAATGGCCCTATCAATGGGAAAGGTTAAGCAAGTAGCTCGTTAAGATTTGCCTACTTGCCCCAACTTTTTTTTTCAGAGGTCCACAAATCAACTTCACTTTTTATGAATGCATGTTCTTGATTACAATTTCTAGTGGTATAGTGTAAACAAATTCAGCTTATTGGTTGATCAAAAGCCATTTATTCAGGTTACTTCCTTCTCATTATCCTTAACTAGTAACTGCTCTTTATGGTGTTATGCTATTGTTTCTGTTCGTTGATTAGCTGCTGACTTGCAAGCAAGAGCTGGGAAAGCAGACTGCAAGATGGTGACATGGACAATTTTAAGTGATGGGACTTTGAATGAACCCATTTCCACCTGTGTATTCCAGTGGATTTCTTTGAAGCATGCTTATGCTCTTACTTGAAAATACATTGGGTACTTCTTCAACCTAATGTTACCACCACTTTTCTTATCATTTTCTAACATGCTGCTTGTACCTCATTTTTGTGCACATCTTCAAGGAATTATCCAAGTAAGTTACAAGGACTACAGATTTTCAGGAGGAATCCTAGGCAAACAAGGCACTTAGGTCAAGATGTCTGAGCCACAGCCAGTGAGACCCTTATTTTTGTACGAGTTGAACAAACTATAATTTTTTACAAGTCTGAAGATTAAAAATTCCAAAGGCTTTTCTGAGAAAATGATCATTTAATATAAAAGATCAGTTCCTGGTTTGTTTGCACTGCTGATTTCCGGATGAGACTCCAATCTATTAGTGAAGTAGTAAATGCTTCCTCAGCAACCAACCATTGATGTTTTGAAAGGAAATCAAAAGCACCGTAAGGCTGTTGAAGAAAATGGTTTGAAAGGAAAAGAGTGAAAGATCATACCATTCCTATGAGAGCTGCAAAAGTTTGTAAAGATTACAGCTGAGGAGAGAGATGGGCCAGAGAGAGATCAAGGAGTCAAGGAGAAGATATCTGCCTGTAGAGCTTTGTCCTGGCATGCCTTCTTCCAGGCTCACAACTTAAAACTTTGTAGAGGTTGATCTGTTAGGGGCGCACAACCAAAGGTGGAATTGTGGAAGAGAATGGATAAGCAAGAGATATAATGGATAAGATGGAGAGGGCACCTGTTGACCATGGTTATTACCTTGGACTTTGTATGGCTTTGACAGGATTTAAACAGCTTCTGGACATGTGAGAGAAGTACTGCGTGCGGCTATTGTTCCTAATGTAGGGTTTCAACATTAGCTGAGCATCCAGGCACTTTGCTGTGGGTGCATGCTGGAGTTGCCCTTCTGATGCAGTCTCTCAGCTGATCCAACTTCTATCTTTACTCCAACCATAAGCTCACTACAAAAACAAAAGGAAAAGCATTTGTATTCCACTGTGCACGTTGATAGTAATTTTATGGATGTAGCAGAGCACTACAGAAAGAAACAGGTATGTGGAACGTTTAGAAGGTATTAGTTTCTTGCATTCTCCTTTTTTGAACCACACTGCAAAAGGTTGTAGTGGGAATAGCAAAGGAAAGAACTTGCAAACTTCACAAAAATCAAAGCCTACAGCTTGTGCTGGATGGGTATATTTGGCACACATCTGTGATTATGAAATACTTTTAAATTGCTTTTGAACTTCATCTGTATAATGATTCATCCTTTCAATTTCCTTTTCTCCATCCAGAACATCCGCCACTAGCAAACCAACCAGTTGTGATGTTTTACAATCCACATTTGAACCTACTTCTCAAAACATTGCACACTTCCTTAAATAAGCAAACTCGTCTCGTTTGCACAAAGATAAGGTCAGTCTTGGGAGTGAAAGATGGATCAACAACCCACTTTGGCAACCATCTTTGAAACGAGTCAAGAAGCAGTGGCACAAGAGACTTGTTAAACTCCAACATCATGTTGCAGAAATGCAACATCAACAGGCAGCTCAAGTGTTTCTGTACAAACAGATACTGCACAGCCTTGATTTGGTAGAGCTAAGCCCATTACAGAAATTAGGCATATGCCTAAAGATGGAATTACTTACATGACTGAGGTTAAGATGTGCTTAAGTGTTTTGTTGTGTATGGGCCTACACACTACATCTGTGTTTGTATTAAGAGGAAAAGCTGTTCTACAAGACATGCGGGCATTTTAAAATGTATTTTTGTTCTGAACTGGAACAGGAAGTTTTACACTGAAATGAAATTTAGGAAATCTTTAATTCCAGAAATCTTGTAATTGAGCATACTTGAAACATTGTGTGTCAGTACTGTTGAAATGCTTTGTGACATTAAGATTGAAACATTACATGCCCACATATGGTACTAAATTAATTAGAACCAACTGTCAACTAAGCATGCCGGGATTGCCTGTATTGTGCATTGCCCACACCCTGGATGCAGGAAGACCTCTGGTCTGATCTAGCTTCTTGGCTGAGGTGCAATGCTCCAGGAACACTGTTCAACCTACCACAAGGATATTCATCTGTGTATGATGTAGAACTGGACATACTAAACCCAGCTCAGCCCAATGGCTTTATGGAAGGACACCTCAAGTTTCTTGTACCAGGTCTTGTTGTGACTGCTTTAGGGACACAGGGCGCAGACCCTGTGCTTGTGCTTGTAGATGGTTTGGGTCTTTCTTGGCTTACTGGTTCTGGCCCAGATGTATCCAAGATGACTCCACACTGTCCAGGAGCCATGGTAGTTTGGGCACAGCACAAATAGATGACCCACATTTGCATCTGATGCTGTATATGACAAGTGAACCCCTATGGAGCTGAAGGCTGCAGCTCTGCAGCAACCAGTCTGGGAATAGGACTGAGCTGCAGGTACTTAAACTTGAGCTTTTTGCAGAAACTTTAAGGTTCCCTTCCCTGAGTTCCTCAATCCTGTCCTGCCAGAGACATCCCGGTACCTGGGTACTGCAACCTGGCTGCAAACTTAAAAGCTAAAATGACCAAATCAAAGCTAAACATGTATTGGTAACTTCTTAATGTTTTATCATAATCAATTGTGATTTTCTTGCAAAATTTTTCAGTGTTGTGGAATCAGCGTTCACTATAAGGAGACTGATGCTTCGGAAAAAATTCAAGCAGCTCTGTGAGTATATAGCAATAATGACAGACAAAGTCTTACCAGACTGAATATATTGTTTGCTTTGCCTGCCTCTAGACACAATGGTGGTTCAACAGGGAGTAGGTATTTGTCAATAGTCTCTGAAAGAGGATCAACTCTTTCCCCTGATCTTCAAGTTACAGTGCCTCTTCTCCATCCTTGCCTGATGGACCAAGTAAGATTGATCCCTGGGCCAAGAGCTTTTCTTTGGGTTTGTGGGGTCAAGAGGACAAAGTGGTACTGAAGCTGTTGCTTTCAAGAAGTCTCTTTCTTTGGCCCAAACACACAGCATGTGTGGTGAAATTTATTCGGACAAATATTATATCTGAAATGGCTTTTCCTGCTAAGTCTCTGGGTAGTTATGGCTTTGCTTTGTTGTCCTGTCCTTTTGTTTTAGGGTTGAAATAAAAATCTAAGGTCCACAGCCTTAGAAACTGTTTCTATCAGCTTCTGGGTCAGCTGGCTATGGCAGAGTTGCCCAGTCCCATTTTTTGAGAGGTGTTCTTTCATCCTTTAAGGCCTCAACTCCAGCAAAACACAAAACAGTAAACTTTGCTGGAGCTTGTGAATATTGTCTCTTATGAAAGACCCCATTGCCCTAGCTAGGCTCCTCTCTTACACTTTCTGTAAGAAACTAGGGTAGCCCCTAGTACCCAACCAAATCAGTGGTTTGGATTTAAATGTCAGTAAGAATAGGAGTGGGAACCTGGATTGTGTGTCAATAACAGAAAATACGATTGTTTTCTTATTTTGCTGCAGTTACTACATGTTATATTTCTGTCTGAGGAAGTAAAACGCCTTCACAGACGAGTACAAAAAGATGTGTGTTTTTCCAAGCCTGAACTCATGTGCTTGTATGTACTTTACTGTAATCTGACACATGTTGTAAGAAAATATATTTTAGGTAATTGCCAGTGGCAGCCGCATATTCTGAAAGAAAAAAGTGTATTCAACTGTATACAGTGTGTATAATGATTTGCAGCAGTATCTTCCATAAAAGTAAAGGATAATTTAGCACTTGAAAGCCAGGCCTTAAAAGCAAAAAAAAAAATCCTTTTCTTTTTCTGTGCCTAGGCTAGGATTCATCTCACCTCACTGTAGACACATATGGTAGGGCCCATCACCCCAAGCTCCCTTTGCAGTCAATACAGGGAACAGGCACTTTTAGGCCATGATTCATCTGACCTATTTACATGTCTGCTGTAGGAGGAGATGAATCACTGCCTAGACGAGATCTGTGCGGAGGATAAAGGGAGCCGACGATGGCCAGCTCAGATGTAGATGATTATACAAATCTACAGTTTGAATTTAGGCTTGCAGTTTGGAACAACAATTTTTCAGAGAAGAGTTAAATCTTGTAAGCTACATTTTTCCCAGCAGAATGTGTGTATGAATATATATATATATGTTTTTTTTCTTCCTGCAACAGAAACAGTTTCAACAATATCTTATGAAAACTGGCCCTATATCCCCTTCTCCAAATGTTCTACCATCTGAAGAGCTGCCACTTCATCTCTCTCTGCCTCTGCCCTTCTTTCACACATACAGACGTGTACACATGCCATATTTCAGAGCTGGGCCCTCTGAATTTTCAGCATTAACTCAAAATATACTCGTCTGTGTGTGGTAGCCAGAGCTGTTACACAGAGATATATTAGCTGGTTTTGGTTTTTAAAAAAACCCAAAGCAAAATATGCAAACAAAACCACCAAATGAACATTTCTGAAATTTGCTTCTGTTTAAAAATACCATTTTTAATTCATCTTTTCTGCTAGAATCTGCTGTACTCTGCCTGCAGCCTTAGTGAGGCAGGGCATCATAGGAAGGGGAATATTGGTTTCTGGGAGACAAGAAATGATGGAAAGGGAAGGAGGAGACAGACCTGATCATCTAAGAAAGGGTGCAAGTTGCGAGTGAAGCTCTGAGAAGACAAGAGGGAGGTGATGTTGTATTATTATGTATAGAAGATTAGAGTGGAAGGAGTCTGGTTTACGGGGAGTGAGGAGAATGTCCTCGCAGGTGGGCTTGTGCACGTACTATAGTATAATATCCCAGTTCATCTGAACATGGGCCATCTAGACTGCAAATGGCACGAGGGTAATATATTAAAAAGGGAAGAAAAGATGCTGCCCCGTTGCAGGGCTTTGCAGTGCTCAGCTGCTGCCGAGGAGTGCTTGGTGTAGCTACAGCAGAGTAGTGGTAGGCAAAATATCCCTCCCATCCAGCCGCTGGCACGCAGCACAGCAACCCGTTTATGCGAGCACCTGGTTGATCAGTTTGCTTGTGACAGATCTTGGCACTCCCTCCCCTCTGGCTGTAAAGCTTTACTGACTCTTGTGTTTTGCAGGATTATTTTTTTTTCCCCACAAACTCTTGTCTGGCATGGGAGGACTTGGAACAGAGCGATACTGGCTCCGGCGACAACAGGAAACCGCGTTTTGGATAACCCATCACAGTGCAAGCTTTCCAGCCGTTTAAGGGCTTTTCTGTGGGGGGTGGGAAGGAAAGGCTGTCCATCATCCAAAGTCCCATTGCAGTCAGTGGGAACAGCGCCTGTGACCGCAAAGGTCTTTGGCAAAGACCACGAGCATCTGAAGGCTGCCTCTGAGAAACGGGCATGGGCTCGCAGCTCCCCATGGGGGTGCAGCCCAGAAGTGGCTTCAGGAAGAGAGAGTGCTCTTTTACTGGTCATCTCAGTGCATCATTCATTAAATATAAGGCCCTACAGGAAAACCAGGGCTTCGTGTTCTCCGTGCCCCTCCTGCATCAGCCCTGACGTCAGTCGTTTCAAACCATGGAAGTTAAATTGAGGCCAGCACAGTCTAATAGGCAAGGGAGAGCAAATGCTAAGAAGTCAAGGTAATGAGAAAATACCTGCCATCTGGAGCTGTCATAAGCACGAATTTACATCACTCCCCGCAAAATAAATAAATTACATCCTGCGCAGCATTACTCTCCCTGGATGCAAAGCCCCGCTCCCGCTGCTGCCGCCAAAAATTTTGGCCTCCCCTCTTCCTGCGTGATGGTCGGCTTCTGCCGAAAGCCCCAGAGAGATGCACGTGGGCAACGGGGAGACCTCCTGGCAACCCCTGGCTGTTGGAGCGCGACGGCTGGAGCGGGATCTGTTCAGCTGCATCCGCTCGCTCCCTTCCTTCCTCGCCCTGACGGAAAGTTTTCCTCCCGGCTCTGACAGCGCCGCAGCCACTCGGGGAAGCACATGACTTCCTCGGGAGACGGCGTTTCTTATTTGTGTTGCAGGCCTCCAGCAGGCATGGCACCGAGGCAGTATTTATATCAGTTTTTGTAACGTCGTCGCGGCAGTTTTTGTAATTTTGGGAACCGGAGCGCTGGCTGGAAGTGGAGAGAGAGGCACAAGGCACACCACGCCACGTAGAAATCAGGGTGGAAGGAAAAAAAAAAAAAAGGAAAAAAAAAAGGAAAAAAAAAAAATCAGCAGCCAGCCTCCTCCCCCAGAAAGCTCATTGTGTTTCTGGGTGCCAGGGGGGGCCGCTTGCCCTCCAGATGGTTACCGCAGGGCCCATCTGCCTAAAAGTGAGTCAATGGAAATTGCAACTCAGGAGGCCAGCAACAGGACCAGATCTGTCCTGGCAGGATGACTGCCTCCTGGGGCAGCAGGGCAGGGGAAGGGGAGTCCCCCAGCTATGGTGGCTTTCCATGCCACATGCCTAAGACTCCACTAGGGAGGCAGGAGAAAGCCTGAGCCCTTTTATTGTGGGACTGAGCGGTGCAAATAGCAAGGCTGCCTCCAAAACCTCTGCAGCCTAGTGCTGTGCCTCAGCAATCGGCCCTAGCAGGCTCATTAGCCAGGCCACAACGCTGTGCTGGTGCAGCCATTCTGTTCCCAGGTCCCTGCTGTGGAGGTGTCCTGGCTTGTGTGGAGCTACCTTGCTGTGGCCTCTGCTGGGAAATCCTCAGGGAATCGGGATGGGGTCCTGTCTTCCAGATGATTTACCTGCTGCTTCCTGTAGCAGGTATGTGACCCGATTCTCTCCTCTTCTGCCTCCTGCCTTAACTTCAGTGGTGTTAAGCCAGAAGATGTTTGAGGCTTCACTGATGCTATGGGTCTGAAAAGCCATAGCTGACTGAAAGAGAGTAGAGTCCTCTTCACCATGTTTCCTCGCTCCTTCCTCTACCCTGCAACTGAAGCAAGTAAGTGCCCACAGCTCATCCCTCTGTGTAAGAGGGAGTCTCTGCTGCCCAGACATACTCCTGGTGAGTGACTTGTACCTCTGCCAAACAGCAGTGGCTGGCAGGACAATGGGCCTGAATTTGTCCCTGTACACTGCTTTTTCTCCATGTAACTTCCATGTAACTACTGATCTGTGGAGTTACATCTGGCAGAGGAGGTGTCACACCATCCCCAGTTATCTTCCAGCTTGGTGGAACTGAAGAGTTGGTGTGGAGCTAAATTGCTTCCACCAGGCACTGCCCAGACCCCAGTTGTTTGGTGATGCACATTTTATCATGGACAAGAGCTGAAGGTAATTTGCCCCAAACATAGCTGTTTGGGGCAAAATACCTTCACCTTCCTGAACTGCACAGGGTCTTAAGAAAAAGGTCCTCTCCACTGGGTCATCAACAAGGTCTCCATGTCCACATGCCCCACAGTCCTCTGAAAGGACTGCCGTGAGGCGTCTCCCTGGAAGCACTCTCAAAACCAACACCTGAAGTTGCATGGCAGGCACCCTGCAGTAGAGACACCATTAAAGACTGGCAACATGGTGAGCACAGCTTAATGGGTTGTGTCCCTCAGAAATCCCTTCCAGTCTCCCAATTCATATGCCCTTGTGCCGTGAACAGCTCTACTCTGCCTTCCTAAAAACTGAAAATTTAGCATCCAAGTTGTATTCTTAGCCCAAGCACCTCGAAATGCTCCCAGTGAGCAGGGCTGGGGTCAGGCAGGAAGGGAGAGGGAGGGAGGAAGCGAAGACGTGCCCATAGTGGTGACAGATCCTCCGAGGTGGTGTGGGGAGGGCTTGGCAACCCTTTCAGCACTGTCCTATTGCAACAGGAGGGAGGAGGATATACAGAGATTACTTAAAAGCCCCCAACTTTCTCCAGGCCTCTATTGCACTTCAGAAATTCTGCAAGAAAAGGAAAAAAAAAAAGACTATCTGAAAAGAAGGTACCCTTGCTAACTAAAAAAATTCCTTTAGGCGCTTACTGCTATTAAATAATTGCTACATTTTGAATTGCTGTTTTCAGGAGCTTTGGGAAGAAGTCATGTTCTCAGCCATGACTATTTTCTTAGAAGGGTGGCATGGCTTTCATTGCTACATGCTTATGCTGAAATAGATGTGAAAGCAGTTTTGACTAGCTCAAAGTCTCTGATCAGCCTACATCTGAGATTTACCTTAAGGTCATTAGTGGGAGAGAAATAAGTGGATAAGTGCTTTTTTCTTTCTTCTTTTTTTTCTTCCCCTCCCTTCCCCCTTTCCTCTTTCTCTCTCTCACACTCTTTTTCAAAAGTGGATTTTCTGGGTGCAGGAATTAACCCTTCAGATATTGAGCGTTTGTGTGCATAGGAACAAAAATACAATTCTCCAGTAATCATCCACAGACTGTTGTAGGCTGTAGTATTTGGGATGATTGCAGTATGACTTAGAATGTCATTTTATTAGTGGGATGTATGTGTGTGATGCAGTTTCTGGAAATAATTTGCTAATTTGGATTCAATAATGCCATTTTGAAGGGTGGGAGAGTGAATGATTTTCCAGTTCTTTTACCTGAAACTCCCTAATATTTTTAATGCCCTGTTTCTCCTAGGCAAATACTTCTGTGCTAGGCTTCCCTCTCCTTCTCCCCCCCCCGCTTCTTCTCTTATTCATGTGTTTTGACAAACACAAAATGCCTTCCAATCCTTAGAGAGCTGTACTCCATCATTAGACTGATGTTTTCTGCCTCTCAGTTTTTATTTATGTGAGTCTAAAAATGTGTAGCTCACTGGCACCCCATACTGTTTTTGATTTCTCCCATCTTACATGTGCCACGCCGGCTTATGTTTGCTTTTTCCTTGCACTATTTCTCTCTTTCATGGTGTTACAACATTTTAAATACAGGATGACTGAAACAACGGACATAGAGAAGAGGCCTCCTCTGAATGGGAGAAGAGCCCTCCCACCAAACAACTCCAATGATGAAGAAAATGAGGTCCCTGAGATGGAGGCTTTTGGATTGATACCTAGAGGATTTAATCCAAAAGGTACAGCATACAATTAAGACATGAGTCTATTTTACATCTGCTATACTCACCTCTACCCAGGTCTTAATTAAAACCAAACCATTTTTTGCTTAGTATTGTAGTTCATGTCCCACAAGCTTCTAGAGCTCCTCGCATGTTTTGATCTCAGATAGCTTTTTGTTGCTGCTTAGGGACAAAACTTACTATAAACACCCATGTGCAAGCAGTGTCACCTGAGGTTAAGGGTAGGGAAAGTGAGGAGCAGAGAAGTTGTGTGACCTGTTTTCAGCTTGAACTGTGGGAGTGGTTAAAAAAAAAGGAAAGAACGGGTTTTCTGATTAAGAATGTTGATCACAATCACAGAGTCACTGTAGAAACTGCTGGCTTCAGGCATGGCTGTGGCAGCACTGGGGTGAAAGGGGCAGGAGGACCGTGCCCCTCTTAATGGCCCCTCAGGTTTGGATGGCCTTAAATTGACTGTAAAATTACTGCAAAGTGCTGGCTGGCAGGGATAACTTTTGCTAGCTGTTCAACTTTCTCATAAAAATGACTGCAAAACTAAAAGGAATGCCCATAGTTTTAATTATTCTCCTGTGAAAAGTATTTTGATCGTTTTGTTGGGAAGTCAAAGCAGTATCATGTAGGGCATGGGCAAGTCAAATCACTTTCTCAGTGCCAACTTTGCGGAATGAACCTGAAAAAAATTAGATAAGATTTGGTTTAAAAGAAATCAGGATTGCCTCCTGAATGAGTTACCAGACAAATGATGTTGACTTTTTGGCTTGTTTGAAATGAACAGCAGAACTTGTTGAACGTGGCAGCTCAGGGTAGCCAGATGTAATAATACTTAATGCTTGTATGGGACTTTTCATCCAGGGTTGAAAGAGTGCTTAATAAATGTGGGCAAGCATTAATTACTGCATTTCAGACATCAGGAAACATGCAAAGAGATTTTAAGCAACAAGGTCAAATTTTTATTGCAAAGCTTTATTTCTGTCTTCCTAATCATGTGCCTTCACCACCACACCCCCACACCCCCATTTTAATGCAGACACATTTCTTCAAAAAGTGTTTCTTTTAAAAAATGCCTGAAAAAACCAACTGGCATGTTAAGACTGTAGAAATTTGCTTGAATGTTTTCAAACCACCCTCTAGCTCTGGGGCAAGTATGTGTGTTTAAATTGTCAAATGTAATGCAATACAGGTCCTGACTAGATATCATTTCAAAACCAGAATGCTCACAGAAGCTGAAGATGTGTAAGGATGTAGGATACCTTAGAAGGAATGCAGCCTGTAGCTAAAGCCCACCAGTACCAGGAGAAAGGCTCCTATTGCTTTTTGATGTGCTTCACATCAGGCTCTGAATGAAGCGTGGTACTGGTGGGTGGGAGCCTCTTGCTTTTCAGAAATGCAGTGGAAACTGAGGAATGTCAGGTCAAGTGAGTTGAGGCAGGAACCCAACGTGAGTTTAAGGTGATGCTGCTGGTAAGGAAAACAGCCCTTATCCAAAACAAGGGTTTGTGTGGCCATAGGATAAACCTGGCTATAGGACTGGTGTGGCTGAAAAATAAATTTGTGCATAACAGCAAAACTCTCCTTGTACACCTGGATCAGCTCTGCTGTGCAGTTCAGTTCTGCAATGCCTGTAGCAGCAACATTCAAGGGGTAACCTGAAGGGAAGGGACAGCAGCAGCGTTCCTGTTTCAGGGCACATCAGCTGTGATGTAAGCCTGTGATACCAGCTGATGTAAGTGCGGTCCCTGGATACGCTGTTTTGGGGTAGGATGCTTAAGTCACTTGTCAGACCACGTTAAGTGTTTATGGTCCAATGCAGCTCAGACTGGGACTTACATTCAGGAGCTCTGACGGTGTTGTGCTTGGGGAATAAAGTGAGGGTCTGCAGGCAGAGCAGGGCGGCAGAGTACAACCAGGGCCACCAGCACATCCTCATAGGGGGCTGCTTGTGCCGCCTCCTTCCCCTGCGCACACCTCTGCCCTTCTGGGTTGTCCAAATCTTTTTGTAGTGGTTTCCACATTTCATTGGAAGGACATAACACACTGAAAAAAAAGCATGCAAATGCTTTTATCCTTGCTGTTACAACTGAGGTGTTTTCTAGCTTTTGGGGGTAGGATTGGACATCTGCTCTAAACATTCAGACGTCAGTGTTGTCGCCTGTGTCAGATCATAGGCAACACAGAGCTATGCAGCGAGTGGAGGTGAGGGCACAGGCTCTCCGGAGAGACAGTGGTTGTCACTTCCAGGGTGATCCGTATCCTTCTCTCAGCTCCACTGGCTGCAGCAACCAGCCACCAACTGGCCATAATAAGACGTTTCATCCCAGGCTCGCATCATTTAGATGCTTAAATTTAACTGAATCTTGCCCTTGATCTCCGCAGTGTAGGTGTCTACAGCTGAGCTAGTCACCCTCGTTTCCCTTGACAGCCAACAGAGAGAAACAGGCATTTTTAGGGTGTGATTCATTTGACCTATTTTAGCTACTACTCTGGGATGAGGTAAAACCCTGTGCTTGACTAGCTCTCTGCTGACACCCACTTCTACGCCGCTGAATCACAGCCGGAGTGAGCGGTGGAGGCTGCTGGGGACAGCTGCCTCCCCAGCCCGGTCAGTGGGATGCCTGCTGCAGGAGCCCAGCTTGCTTGCGGGAGGAGATGCTCAGTGTGGAGGACGAGCAGCCCCTGAGCACTTCTTCAGCGAGAAGCCTATGTCTCCGTGAAAACGCCCCGTGCTGTGTCCTCCCCCTGGCTCTTCCTAGCCAGCTCATCTCACCGCAATGTGTTACGAGTGGGCCTGGCGCTGGCAGCCGCTGGGTGGGAGGACGTAGCCCTGCAGCCCCATGGTCTGCAACCTCCCTCCATGCACCTTCTCTGCAAAGTTCGGCGACTTGCCAGGGAGTCGTGCTTGCCCCGCTAGCAGAGCAATGGGCACCTCCTGTGGAAACTCACACTATTCGTTTTACACTCCAGAACCTTTTCTCTCTGGTCTTCCAAGAAAGCCTGATGTTTGAAGGCTATTCTTGTTATTTGAAAAACAGCTCAAGCTTGTGCTCATTTATTTCCATGCAAGCTTAACATTGCAAGAGCTTTAAGAAAGCATCAGACTGCTGCCTCTCCTGCAGCAGACCAGGCTATGGGCAATCTGTCAAATGGATCTGACTTCAAAGGAGCCCTCGATGGCCGCCTGTCCCCCACAAACAGATGAGCAGCGACATGCACAACACCTGGACCCTTCCTTCTGATCATACTCTGGTGGTGGTGTTCACAAATTCCATTGCCCTGCTTATATTTTGTCTTCCGTAATTACCATTGCTGTAATTAACAGAGGCTCGTTCACAGGTTATCTTCATCTGGCAAGCTCAATGCACACTTTAACACTGAGAGTTAATGTGAGAGTGAAATGTGTTTTCTGCAGGTGTGTATGGCTGTGTTTTGACAGGAGCCTTGTAAAGTCCTGAGATAAAATGAAGCAAATGCTGAAGTGATGACCCAGGGCGCCTTAGCTTTGCAGCTCCTTGGAGGGGCTAATGTGAACAAAGGGCAGGGTCACTGTCGCCTTTTATTTCAGAACATGAGATGAAAACACAACAAACCCTGAACTCCATTTTTGTGCCTCCTTGGAAGGAGGGAGAAGCTGAGCCAAATTTACTGATAGCTTCACCCCTTGTAGAGCCCCAAGTTATGCAGCTTTTACATGCAGTGCTTTCAGCCTGGGAGAGAAAACAGGAGACAAAATGGGAGACACTCTCTCCTGCCCCTGCTTGATCCTTATCTGGAAAATTCCTGCCTCACATAATTTAATTGTGAGATTTCTCAGCATTATTGTGAGTGAGAATTGGTAAGATTTGCAGGGAGGGAGGCAAAGACATGCCCCACTCCACAGAGGGGCAATGAAAATGATTTCTGAGCAAGCTGCATTTAATGTTTCACACAGAAAACACCTCTGTAACTTCAGTCAGCGATAAAGCCAGAGAGGATCTACAGAAGTTACTCCAGAAGCCCGGCAAATTGAGCAGAGAATATCAATAACATCGCCATGGGACTTTAAGCCTGCCTCAGGATTGAACAGGGTATTCCAGTCTTTCTGCAGATTAGGGTTGGCAGGAGGTGGATGGTTTGGGGTTCAGTTCTCCAAGGCTTTTCCATGAAAGGATCATCATCTTGCTGTATCCTCAGGCAGTTTCCTTTCCTTCTGTTTCCCACAGGGCAGCACTAGGCAGGTGATGGTGACAATGCACGAGCAGGACCTGCTCCTGCAGCCCTTATTTCCCCCTCTCTGTTAGCTGTCCCCCAGAGCCCGGACTGGGTGTCTTGGCTGGGGCAGGAGAAGGACCATGGTGGCATCCAGGGGAGTTGCTGCCAGTGGGGCTCTGCTGATGTCTTGAAAACATCTCTGCAGACAGGCAGGGCTAATGCACAGGCTGCTGTAGCCTGGAGGCTACACACTTGAGACAGAGCCAGTCTCCAGGCAGTGTCTCCCTGCCTTCAAGGAAAAGCAGAGTACAAAGCTGCTGTCTGAGCTTCTGTGAAATGGGCCGCATTCAGCTTTTGATGACTTGACTATCCGACTCATTTGTTGAGCGCATCATTCCTGCTCACAGTGTACCCAGCAGCAGGCCAAATTAACCACAATCACAAGCACACACAGCTCCACCAGCTGCTGTAAATGTGTACCTCTTTTTGCCAGGCATGAGTTTGGCTCTGACATTGTCAGTATGAAACGCAGACATTAGCTGGTTTCTAACTGTCAGCACCTGGAAAGACAAGCTGAGAGCTGCAAATCAGGCTCTACTCTTCCATCTCTCTCCTGGTTGTGAGCAGTAATGATCCTGCTGGCAGAGGTTTCATGACTGTCTGCCTGAGCGTATAGGCAAAAGAATGATGTCCAGTTTGTTTTCATGTCGTTGCTTGTTGTGTGAGAAGACTCCCATTATGAAGACTCCCGATATGGTACAGTCATGTAGCTCATGGTGACTGCAAGTGCCTTTGGCTATCCCAATGCCACCCCACGTTGTCATTAGCTGAGCAGACTAACTTCTAGCAGTGGTAGGCTATAACACTTTAGACAGCCCTAATTTGAAGTAAGCAAAGCTTTGCCTGTGCATGTTATAGATACCTACTGCTGTTTGCCTATAACTCTATGCTGTAATTATATACTGTAATGTTATATTTAGTTTTCATAAGAAGACACTAATAGCAGTGGAGGTGTACTGAGAAGCTGAGTCTAGACACATACAGTACACCAAAACCTTATTTAATACAGACAATCCAAGCTCTCAGCTGAATGTAAGATCATTAACTGCCTCTCAGGCTCCTCAGCACTCAATAGTGGTAGTGCTCTGCAAATATTAATGTATTTAAGCGTCACAAAACCCCTGTGACTTTGCATTTGACAAATGGAGGTCTGCAAGAAGGGAGACATGAAGCCACAGCTGTCAAAGGTCCACTGGTTGCACTGATAAACCTGTGACAATGAGGCCTAGACTTGCAGAAAGCCAGTGCCAAGTGAAATATAGAGCCCAACTCTCCTTGGGGACATTCAGCTTTCCACCCACAGCAATCTACCCTTTCTGCAATTGCTTTTGCCATTCACTAGAAGACTTGAAAACTCTGTGAAAATGGCAGGTGGACAGAGAAGCGTCAGTCCTTAAGTCCCTGCTCAGCCAGGAGGATGTAAGCCTCAAATAGATCAAGCAGGCGCCACTGCACAATGCTCCTCGATGAGGCAACACTGGGGAAGGGGAGGCAGGGCCTCTAATGATGTTGATATCAATATTGACATGCCAATATACTGACTCCTTCCCTCTACGTTCATTACGTGTCTTTGCAGATTACCTGCGTGTTGTGGACATTTACATGTTCAAGGATCCCCATGAGATTAACAAGCAGGAGCACCACACTGACAAGTACTACAACCCCAAGCTGATAGTGCGTCGGGGACAGCCTTTCCAAATCCAGATTGACTTCAACCGACCTTACAGGCCAGAGACGGACCAATTCTGGCTGGAGTACTTGATAGGTAAGTGCTTGGCAAAGGCTGTGTCATATCAGCAAAGTTGAAGAGTCTCTCATAAATAGGAACAAAGTGGTACTCAATGGCTGTGTCTTTTCCTGTTACAATTGATAAACCATAAAAACAGGCTTAACCATGGGCAAGGAAGTGCTTTTCTAAACAGGGTCTGAATCCCTACTCAAGAAACTCAGCAGATTTGCTTCTGAGAGAAGAAGGAGCAGTATTTGGGGCTTTCTGTTTAACAATCAGTTGTACTTCATTGAGCTTTCAAAGTTATCTCTGGTTAATGCTGTATGGCAATGCTGAAAGGTAGGTGGAGCAGGAAATATCTTTCATTAGCGTTTAGGAGAGGAGGGAGGAGGAGTCTGTTGTTTGAGGTGGGAGAGATGATATGTGCGAGCTGGGTTAACAAAATATTGAGTAGGCAAGGGGGGGAAATTATGCAGGCTGGAAGAATAGGAGGCCTTGCAACTTCGCAGCCTGCATTTACAGCTAACTTGTAACAAGGGAGAAGGTTCAGAGACTGTAGGTTTGGATCAGAGACTTACTCAGGGTGACATCAGAAGCTATCTTGATTTTCTGCAAAGGGAGTAAGAAAGCATTTTTCCTCTCACTGAGAGATTTTCATCAGAGACTCAGGTCCTAATGTATGTGCTGGCTTTTTGAAGGTACAGGACTAGAGAAAGCCATGACCTCACTAGAGAAGGGGAAAAGCAAGAGACAGAGTGGAGCTTCCCACTATGCTCCAAAGACGGCCCCGCTGGATGCTGCTCCCTACATCACAGCTCTGGGAAAGCCTCAGCTTTGTCTAGAGTGATCTGGGAGTTTCTGTGTTAAGACATCAATGTGCCCCTTATAAACTCTTTAAAGCAGGTTTGAATTGATGTTTTAATTTACTTTCCTCAGAGATGCAGTTCCGAAATTTGTAACATTGATTTTTTTCCACCGTTGAACTATGATGATGTGGCCATTTATTAGATTTGTTGCCTTTTAAACCTAGATGGGCGTTTATCTCTTAAACGTATGTGCAGTGAAAAGGTTACTGTCTGCACATTTTTTTTCATGGGTCTCTTCTTTCTAATTTAAATTAGGGTTGGGAGGCATGTTATGACAGTCCAGTGAATGATTGGCTGAACAGCCACGAGTGCCTTTAAAAATTTAATATGCATAAATATCATTAGTTCTTTTGGGATTTAATTAAATTCAAGACTGTTCCCTTAATCTTTATATGTTTAAAACAAACAGCTGTAGCAAGAAGAAGTGGAAAATGGAACATTTGGTTTTTATTGAATTGTGTGCAGTTTGCATTTGTTTTAATCAGATATTCTATATTGGAAGAAGAAATTTAACACTTCTTCTGACATTGCACAGTCCACTTAGGAGAACATATTCGCTAATTTTCCTGTTGCTCTTTCCTAATACATCTACCCATGGTCTGTACCATGAATCTCTAAGCGTGGATGAAAACCCCTTCATACTCAGATGCAGTAGGAAGGGGGTTAAATGCAGCCTGAGCCAGGGGAGACTGCAACAAACTCAGCTCTGAGTGGTGACTTTGGAGTCAGCCCTGAGTCTGTGGTTGACTTTCCCTCACTGTTCTTCACTGTTGCTCTCCTTTCTGTGAAATGGGAACAGCAGCACGGATGTCCTACGTGTGGTGGCTGACAGCTGAAGGAATGTGCTGTGTATACAGGATAGTATTCAATGCTATTGCCCTCCCCTGCTTTTTAAGTGTCTGCTTCTGTGAACACCACTGCCCTCTTGCTACAAGGAATTTAGCTCACAGAGATTCAACTGGGAGAAGAGATGTTCAAGCTTCTCTTACAGGAACTGGTTAATACTCTGTTCTCCACAAATGTTTCTCTTTATGCACATGTGGTGAAAACACAGTACATTTGTTCTCAGAGGCTAGCAGAAAACAGAACAAAAATAGTCCATAAAGGAGAAGGAAATTATCCAGAAATTATCTGCTTGATTCTTGCTACTTCTCCTTTTAGTGGCAGGTCCAGTATTTAATGCCCTGAAGGGGAGAAAGAGGAGATTTCTTGTACTTAGGAAAGGGCACTGAGTGCTCAAGGTTCCAGTGCTGTGCTCTCAAACCTTTTGTGATGGGAAATGTGGCCATTCATACCCAGGTTTGTTCTGTTTGTCTGTCTGAAAGGCAGGTATTCGCTTCTCATAATGCCAGTTGCCTGAAAACCAGAGCCCAGTCCAAAACCTGTTGCCTAGGCTGCCTCTGTCAGCAGAGGAGGGAGGCAGGCACCTCCAGGTGGCAGTTTCGCCCTGCTGTCTTAAAATGGGATGAACTCTCTTCTGGGCATATTTTTCCTTCCTCCATTGACTCTTCCTGATAGACCAGAGTCTGACTTTAACATCACCAAAGACAGGGGAGGTGCATCCCACCCCTTGGTACTGTCAGGCAGGAGCTACACCTGGGGACTGGCTCAAGGCAACAGCCGTACAGCAGAGGCAGCTTGAGCTCAGAAAGTCTTTTTGCACTGAAACAACAGGTACATCTCCTAGGAAAGTGCTGAGTTTGAGGGATTAAAGTGATGGACACACAGAAATATTGGTAGATTGTTGTAATTGATTGTGTGCCTGAGCAGTAGCTTTCAAATGGTGCAGCGGAACTGTAGAATAACCGAGGTTGGAGGGACCTCTGGAGGTCTCATGTCCAAGCCCCTGCTCAAAGCAGGTCCAGCTTGCCCTGGTTGTTTAGGGCCTTGCCTATGGACAGGTTTTGAGTATCTCAAAGAGTGGGGAGGTTATCCCAAGCAATGTAGACCAGCTTGTCCACAAACTGTAGAATCTTTTATCTGTTTCAAGGTGTTATTCTCATAAGGTACAAAGAAACTTTTGGTAGGGATGGCTGGCCTTGACACCCAAGAAATTCAGCTGGAGCTGGGAAAACTCAACCTCTCTTTTTCAGGGCTGTACCTAAAGTGAGGACTGTTTATTCAGTAGCACTATATAAAGGTATTCAGAAATTATTAGTTCCCAGCATTTGAAATTTCCCAGCGTTAACATTAATCCATCACAGAATTTTTATCTATTAAAGACTAATTTTGCTCCTGAAAAATGTGACAACGATAATGGCTTGATCCTGAATGTGTGCAGAACAGTTCTATTTCCTTTATTCCCTAAAATTTAGTTTTACTTCTCTCTTTTTGCTCCTATTTTGCTTCTTTTACATCATTAAAAAGATGATTAATGAAGCAAGTAAAGCAAGTAGAGACTGCTTAATCCTTCTAATTGATAATGAATCAAGGGTACCTGGGACAAATGCTTCTTGCGTCATGTGAAACTAGGTCTGAAACACTCACAGAACAATTTTTAGTAACAATCCTTTTTAATCCATTTAAAGACCGTTCACAGTGAGTCTAGAATTCATGGGCTAAATTGCATAAAAAATATATATATATGTAAACATATAAATAATTCACCTCAATCTCTTAAAAGTCACTTTTGCTGATATTTTTCTGCCATGGTTCCTTATGACTGAAGTCCTTTCTGCTTCAACAGACTGCTTTCCGTAGAGTCATCATTGGTGAAACTGGCTGAAGTGCTAACATGTGAATTATTATAATTCAGTTTTGCACATAATGCTTCATTAAATTAGGACCATACTTGTCTGCCGAAGTATGGAAAACAATGAATATGCCAAAAAATCCACATGGAAAAATATCCACTTATAAAGAGTAATTGAATGTTATTCCAGTTCTGGTGCTGGACTGCAGCCTTGCCTCAGTACCTGTGGTTTGGGAGCTGCTCCATCACCACAGATTTCCTTCCTCGCAGCCCACTTCCTGGCTTTAATGAGAGGAAAGGTGAGCATCACTCTTTGGGGAAATACTCATTTTATTGGTCTGGGGTTGGGATGAAAGAGCTACAAGAGAACTGTAGATGCTGTGCTTACACCCAGTTCCCTACAACAAAATGGTTTCAGTTTGCTTGGACCCCCAGGGGGCCTGGAGGAGCCAAGGACTCCTTCACTCATCTTGATCTCTCCTGACTAGTGCCTTTGTGGTGATGGGGACACTTTGTGCTGCTCTTGGCTTTCCACGGTGTGGGGCTCAGCCTGTCCGAGCACAGCTCCTGCAGCTGGGACAGCCGGTTTGGCATGGGTATTGCAGAGTTTCCACAGTCACTGCTGTACTGGCAGTGATTTCTCTGAAAAGCAGATGTATGACTAGATGGGCTTATACAACCTTCAATCTTGCTTTTAGTAGTAGTTTCCTGTGCATAGCTGTAAATTCTAGAGTGGTTGATGAGTTTATGTTGTACATCCTTACTCTAATGATATATTTCCCCACATCCTCATAAATTGTTGTCTATTTGTATTTTCCTTAAATGGCTTCATAAATCCATTTATATTGGTCTAGCCCTAAATATTATTACAAACACTTTATTCGTTGGCATACCTCTGGAATGATCATAGACTCCAGTCTACTACCACCTTTCCACACATTGGACACCCACCCACCTGCCCATATGCAGTCCTCAGGCTTCTACAAATCAATGGCTTTGGCTGAGATGACAGCAGAGACTTACTGTTCCTTTTCCTACACTCTTCCCAAGCCTGTTCCAAAGGAATAGTTATAAAGACATGAAAGCAGCTAAGAGCATGAAGATGTTAGAGCTGATCCCATATGGCTTATTTAGGTGACACTGAATTTCCATTTATGGTCAGAGGGGCATCTGAACACAACTAAATAACTAGGGTCTGACTCAGGACACCCACAGCAGAATCAATGGACATCTTCATACTGTCCTACAGTGTGAACAGCCTTTCCCTTATTTTACAGCAGTGTTAGGACATGGGCTATTCCAGGAGTGTTGAGGTTTTTTTCCTTTTGTCAGACAGTAAACCTGTCTTAGTGGGAAGTATTGCTACCTCTGCTGTCACCTGTGCTCCTCAGCAGCTCTGGGGCAGGGCAGGTGGTAGCTAATAGAGTGGCTGGGACATGAGGTGTTCCTCGGCATCTCTGATAGGATGTTGAAGTGAGTTCTGCCTCTGGCAAAAGTTTCTCATTGGAAAAAGTTGGATCTTGATTTTTTTAGGAACCTTCTTGGCATTATACAAGAGCACCTAACTCTGGTGCTGGGAGCAAACTCTGTTGGTGCTGGTACTTAACCCAGTGCTGAGAGTTTATTGAATCACTATATCCCTGTTTAACAAAGAACTACAAAAATACAGAAACACCTGGTCATCTGAAAATGGAATCCTATTTTGGGGAAGAAAGAAAAATGTATTAGCTGTAGAACTTATTTCCTAAAAATTGACTCCAGACAGAAAAGACACCTGTTTACCAGCTCTTAGCAAAGAACAACAGAATTCACTTTCTAAATGAAGATGTTGGGGTATTTTTTTTCCTCCCTTCTGGAATTCCAAGCCAGGCCCCAGAGGAGCAGAGAGGAGGGAGTCCCTCGAGATGCTCTATGAATGCAGTATTTCATGCAAAGGAACCTTTATCATGTTCTCCTTTTGCACTGCTGCTGCAGCATTAACTGGCACATAAAACCTAGCTATATTTTGTAATGGTTTTAATAGCTAGGTTGCGTGACTCCGATGTGTGTTTTACAACTGTAAAGTACCAGAAACATTCACTCCTGGGACAGAGTGGTCAGATGTTAAGCATTCCTAACTGGAGCCATAAGCAAAAATTATTTCAAGATATTTGGGTTTCCTACATTTCCAAATTTGTCCGCAGCACTTCTGAAGGCAATGGGATTTGAGGGTGGGAGGAATCCAGATGTGATATTAAAGCAGTGGCTAAAAGACTCTACTGTTTTTTACAAATTTTTTCCCCCTTCTTTCTTGTTTTGTTTGTTTGGGATTTTATTAGACCATCTCTCTCCTTTTCAACTCCTCTCCCTCTCCCTCTCCCTCTCCCTCTCCCTCTCCTCTCCTCCTTCCTTCTCTTCCTTCTCTCTTTCTTCTTTTTTCTTTTCTTTCTCTTTCCCTCTTCCCTTTTCCCTTTTCCCTTTTTTGACATTTGTTATAGTTATTCATAGTGATTAATAAGGCACGGTTCCAGTATGCTAACACCCATCCTCAGGCTGCTTACTACAATAAACCTACCTCTGCTATACGGCTACTCTACTTGTGGCTTCCAGCTCAAATTTATTTATCAACCTGCCACAATTATTATACTTCCAGGCCTGGCATTGAAACAGATTCTTTACCCTTTGTATGAAAGAGTGTATCTAGGTAAAACAAATGAACCTAACAGGAAAATTGTAAACTTTACTGTGTGTAATCTGTGTCCCAAAGGGAGACAAATTCCTCAACTCCTTTAAAAAACAATCTGCTAAAGAGAGTTCCTAAATAGACTATTGAGAAATAGCTTTGTTCACCTCTCTCTCTTCTGAGGTATCCTACTTCTATCGGGGAGGAATTGTCCTCTGAAGCTCACTATATTTCTAATCTCTGTGTTGCAAAATTTCCCCTCCTCCCTGCTTAAAGCAAAACATCTTCTCACTTGTGGAGGGCCTATCCAAGAGTGCCTGTTGGTCCCTCCACTGGCTGTGCTAACTCTGCAGTGGCATTTAGGAGTTGTTTAATGCACAAACACATACAGCAGCATGTATATCCTCTGGGGATCGAGGGAAAAACTAAACTAGGTGGAGATAAGGGCTTTCAGGGACTGGCAGTGGAGGAGGAAGAGGGTGGTTTGAGCAAACCCAGGTCCCTGTTAGTCACTTGGAAGGAAAAACAGCAAACTTGGGTAACTGGAGGAGGAATGCTCGTGTTTTGCCGACTGAACTTGCTGTACCTATCTCCCGCTCTCCCTCTGTTGCTGTAAATCCCTCTCTGGTGTGGCACTTTTACATAGAATTAAACACAGCTTTCCTCCGTGCCTGATGAGCCCAGAACTGACATGATAAGGAGCTGAGGCATGTGTTAAAAATAACTCACTTCGAATGCATGTGTGTGTGGCTACAGTTCTGTGTTTTAGATGGCTTATCCTTTTGCTACTGCGTAACTAAGACTTTGGCAAGCTTTAACCAACACTGCACTCTGCTTTTTGTCCCTGTAAAGTGTGTGTGTGTGTGACGGGGGGCATCCCAGACATGCTCACACCCACAGGAGTTTCAGTCATGATGGCCTTCAGTCATGTCTACTTACTTTCAAAACTTTGTGATGCAGCACTGAGGGAAGGCTGATTTCCTTTAATAGCAGCAGCAACTATTTTTCTCCTCTTTTCCTGGGTGCCTGGAAAGCCCAGGAGGTGTAGAGCAGAGCTGAACTGCTACAGAAGTGGGCAGGAGCTTAAGGAGCACAGCTTGGGTAGCTACAGCAACCAAAATGGGATAAGAAAGAAGTACCAAAGGGTTGCAGGCCTGTGCGCTGTGAAGCAGGGAAAATATGTTTGGGCCATTAAACCTCCTGTATAAGGGAGGTTTCTGTAAACATAATGTCTTCTGGCAATACCGTGGCTCAGTACCTAGCACTGAAATGCAAAGAGTTGGAGGCCCATGAAGGAGGGCCACTGTGAATTCTCTCCTGCCTCAAAGGCAAGAGAGTCAGCAGTCCCCATTCATTGCCTGATATCTTCTGAGTTGCAAAAGGAGCCCATAAAAATTCACCCTGTTCCTGGTGGTAACAGGGCAGCAACCTCCAGGCTCTCCGAATTCTCAGGCTGGATTTTCCCATGTCCATGTGCTGTTAGAGAGAGCGTACGGGGACATCCCAACAGTGTGATGTCACGCAATGACTTTGTATTTCACAGAGCAATTGGCTGTGAAATGTCCTCGAGTGAGGGCCAGGGCCTCCTACACCCAAAGCACACGTGAGCATCAGGGAGTGAGGCAACCACAAAGAACTGGCTGCAGAGCATGGTTCAGGCTGCCAGCTCTTGGAGCAAATCGGAGTGAGAGGGATCCTGAGCCAGCTGATGCTGCTGGCAGAAGCACCATCCTCTCAGCATAAAAAGAGTTTATCCTCTCTACATGGCTCCTGGTCCTGACATGCACCCAAACACCCTCCTGCCTCTCTGTGGGTTGGGTTAGCACCAGGTAACCTGCAGAGAATTCTCTGCTAGGCATTTGCAGGCCATGAGTCTTTGGATAGCATTGAATCTTCTTCTTTAGAGACTCTAACCCAGAGAATGAAATCACCATTGCGTATTAGTCCTTCTGAGAAAGGGCTGACATTACAGATATCCTATCTATGAGCCAAAGTTGGACCCACTTTTCCACTGCAGCCAGAAATATGTGCTCAAGATGTAGATAAAAGTCAAATGGCCAAGCCATCCTGAGAGGACTTCCCTACGATGTTGATAAACACAGTTCTGAACCAACATAAGGATTCTTTTGCCAGCAACCTTAGCATGTAATGCCAAAGTTATTCATCTTTATAGTACTCTAGTATCAAGAGAACAGATGTGTGTATATGAGACTAGTGTGGCTGGTGCTGTCAGGTGACTAGATGTGTGATTACAATTCAGCTCCATAAGCTCCTGTCAGAACTAACAATTCCCTTGCTCTCCCATTTATATTTTGGTTTCTGTTTCAGAAGATGAGGGAACCTGTCTTCTCCTTGAAGAAAACATTGGATAATGCTCACTGTGCTCTTTAGTGCTCTACCCGTCTTCCCAAGTTTCCTCATGGGTTCAGGATTTATACAACTGTTAGTGAGCACCAAACCCTGCTTGTCTGTCAGAAGCAAACAATGGCCTCTTGTATTTACTGTTTAACATCTGCAAATTATCCTGACTTCTAGGATATCCCTTCCCTGGCATCCTTGTTATGTTAGCAGCAATCCAGGCAATACCCCAGAGCATCTTCTCCTCATGGGTGAGAAATACAGCACAGTGGCCTCTCTCTCTTACTGCATGGGAGCAGCTGTGTAGGACACGCACAGGCTACAGGCACTTTCTTGTCAAGCAACAGGTATATTAGGCTGTTTTGTGGCTTCGCATGCAAGAGGGACTTCTGTTTCAAAGGGCAAATGAAGCTTTGCATGTTGAGGTTTCATAAAAGTGAGAGAGGCTTGGTGCTTCATTAAACCTGCTATGAGATGCCAGTGATGGGGTTTCCATAAGGATGTCTTGCAAAGGCCTCATGGCGTCTTTGAGATCTTAACTGGTTCCTATAGGCAGATTTACTGGGGAGTGATTCTGCAGCCTCCCCATTAGCATGAAGTGCACATGGACATGGTGTTGCAAAGCTGCTGCCACAGCACAGGTCCTTATGTCCCCAATAGCCTCCTACACCAACATGCAGCTTCCAGTGAAGATGATAACGTCAGTTCCTAACCACATTAAAATAGCACTCTCCCTGCTTCCAACTTTCTGAAGAAAATAAGGGAGGTATTTTAAAAAGTAGCACTTGTTAACGGTTTTCAAGGATGTCAGTTCAATTACTTGGTTTGCTCTGCTGCTTTGTTTGCATGGACTGCTTTTTTAAAAAAACAATTATGTCAAAACTAGAAGCAAAATATCAACTGCAGAGGCAAGCTGGGTCATACCCAGTTGCACTACAAAGAACAAGAGCATGTTCAGCTCTCAGATCACAATTGTTAGCAGGCGCAAGACTCTCATCTCTGTTACCTCTATAGGCTCTTCTCTCTACATTGGCTTTCCTTTGATGGCTTATATTTGAAGTGTCCAGTGCTTTATCTTCTAGTGTTTTCTATTGATTTTGCTCTCTTATTCTAGTCCCTTTTTCTTCTGTAGATCTTTTCCTTCTGTTGTGTCCCTCACTGATCTGAATGGGTTTCGTGGGTTGCAACATCCCTGGCTGACAGGGCAAAGTGGGCTATTTATGTGCACTGAACATCTGCAAAATGGAAATTCATGTGCACCAAATAATCTCTTGGATGAAGTACAGTAGTCCCAGATTTCTTAGAAACACTGATGTTGTAGCAGCTTGCAAGCTTCAGAGTCAAAGCTGCAGTTGTCCTTTCCCAGAATGTAGCAGTGTTCAGATCTGGGATTATCTCTGCATCAGCTGTATAAAAATAAGCAAGCAGGAAAATCAACGCCCTTGTGAATTTAATTTTGAAGTTCTTAAATAGTAGGAATGAAAGATATAGAAGTCTGTCTCTCTGTCTGCCATTCATTACCCGATTTTTGAATGAGAGAGTCTGACTTCCAGCCTAAAATATGAAATGAAGAATAGACTTGAGGATGAGATAAGGAACTCAGCCTTCTCACAAATGTCTTTTCTGTCTACAGTGCTGGTTGGCTTTCAGATATAGTTTGGCTCTACCTCCAGCTCAAAGGGTGTAGATCCTCACACAACTTTGAATCCTGGCAGTATACATGTTTATATGTAGCCTGTCTGTGTAGATGCTTTCTATAGTTGGCAGAATAAAATAGGCTTCTCTGGGATGGGATTTGTATTGCTATGAGGCAGGCTATCACTGCTTTGGAGGTGTGTCATATTTTGGGGTCTTATTGCTTGCAGTGAAAGGTTGGCTATCCCGCCCAGATGTGCTCATCTATACTCTGGATGTCCAGAGTTGGTTTCCACTCCATCTGTGAAGAGCAGGCGCTCAGGAGGAACTGAGTGTTGGGTATCTGCTGGTGGACTGACTTGTATTTCCTCCATCTGTGTGGACTTGTGTGAAAGAGCACTTGGTGTTTGCTTCTCGGCGCAGTGGTGTAGTGACATGAGGCTCTGCTCTGCCGAAGAGTGCCAAAGCCAAGCTCTATGCCCCAGTGGGCACTTGTGAGCTACCAATGAGGGTGGTGGGTGGGCATCTGAACTGGAGGCCCACACTTACCAACAGCATAGCTGACACCACGGCATGGAGTAAGCTGGAGAGCAGCTTGCTGTACTAGGATAAACAGTGGTGAGCAAAGAAAACCTGGGACAGCCTCTGTTCACGCTGACAGGGCTACACTCCGAGCCAGCAAGATCTGAGCTTGCTGGAGCGAGGTGGGTGGGATGTCTGCACAGGCTGCCTTGCTGGGAGGTGTTGCATGTATTCGTGTGGCTGTACTGCCAAGTGACCAGGCACTGCGTGAAGCAATGTGGGAGGTAGGTGGTTTCCACCCACTTAAAGCTTGCCACCTCCGTTGAAAATAGACAAAGGGATGGAGGACTGCCAGGAAATAAAGGGACTGTCAAAACAAAGTGAACCTCTTCATGGAATTATCCCCCCTCTCTCTCCAGGTCGCTACCCACAGCAAAACAAAGGCACCTACATCCCGATCCCAATCAGGAATGTGCTGAAACCCGGCGAGTGGGGAGCCAAGATTACCCACAGGGAGAACAACTCCATTCGCCTGTCCATCATGTCCTCTGCCACCTGCATCATTGGGAAGTTTCGCCTGTACGTTGCCGTTTGGACTCCCTTTGGCATCCTTCGGACACACAGAAACTCGGCAACTGACACTTACATCCTCTTCAATCCCTGGTGCCAGCGTGAGTACCACCTTATTAAAGTCAGGAGTTTCACACTTTCTGCTGCTGGGCTCATCAGTTTTTGCTAGGTACTTCCTACCAGGAAGGGGAGTTTAGTACCAAGGGGATTGGAGACAAGCCAGTTGGGGCCTGGAAATGATACAGGAGCTCTGCCAAGAGGCAAGTCTTTCAGGCTGGGGAGTAGCCCTGTGTGAGTGGGGCTCCATGCTGCAGACCTGTGCCTGTGCTGTAGCTGCACCCTGCAGTTTTATGAGGCCAAGCCTGTGCTTACAGGCTCAGGCAGCACAATGATGCTCCGTTTCTCATAGTAAATATACACCAAGACTTTGCTCTGACTTTAACAGGCATCAGCGTGAGCCTCCTGCCTGCCTGTGTTTGCTTTGAACTGACAAGTCAATACGGGTATGTTTTATTCTGGGTTTTGGTGTAGGGCAGGATGTGGCAGCGTCCCATACTCTGTTGAGTTATATTACTGACTGCCACATTTAGGATTGAACATCTGCAGCTAAAAGCCTGCTGGAATTCCACGGGAGCTGCTGCTCCTGCACAGGTCAGATGCAGCCGACCTGCTGTGGCATCACTGGTGGTGCCTTCTCACTGCTGCATGATATTTGCCCTTATTACTTCCCCTTTAGTGGTGACTAATTACTGGCAACTCTGTTTTCTGTGAGGAACAGAACATTTCGCAAATGAGCCTTTTTTTATACTCCAGTGGGTTGAAGAACAATTCATTTTTTTTTAGTCTCCCTGGATCCCGCGTGAAATCTGCCCTTACGCTGACAGAATTGTATTTCACCCAACAAGCTCTGAGTGTGGCTTTAAAGGGAGGGCAAGGAGGACTGCAGAGGTCTGGCTCAGCCTTTTGACAGGCTGTAGCGCTGTGTCTCAGCCTCCAACACTTGCAAGGCTCCAAGTCTGGCATACACATTGCTATATATTCAGCTCACCAGGTAACTTTAATATTTTCCCGCCAGCCTCCCTTTATCTTTCAATATGTTTACCAGAGTATTTACATCAAATAATCCCGTACCAAACAAGAGCCATCCTACCAAGTGACGAGTAAGTTTAGCATTATTAATAGACTCCATTATTCAGCTGCACTACTGTCAGTACATCGAATGATTTGTGCTGAATTCATTACTTGCCCCTGGTCCAAGGGAATATAAGCAATGATTAGCTTATGAATTATTTAGGAAGATATATGTTAATGCTGAGTAAAGCAGAGTTAGTTAAGTGGGAACAAGAGGGAAGGGCAGGGCCCAAGGCCCCATGACACCATGAGATGCTTCTGAAAGCAGTGTAGAGGTAGATGCCTCTTAGCAGCATGCTAAGAGTTTATTCTGGGAGACGAGGGAGAGTGTTTAATGGAAAGAGAGGAAACACTGCCAAAGTTATGACCCACTGTGAGCAGACAAAACTGCTCAAGGTTTGTGAAGGCGTCATCAGCCTGTCACAGCTCCAGCTAGAGTGGTGTAACTCTCCACCCCAAGGTAGAGCATCCCTTGGCTTTAGTCATGAGTGTCATAACAGCCAGTTTGTTAGCCAGTGCGGTGACTGTGCAGTGGCTCAGCACCTCCTGGAAGGGATAAGCCCCAAAGAAAAAACTTCTTAAATTACCTCAGGTGGCCTTATAACTAGCATACAACCAGCTAGGGCTGTATGCAGCCATAATATGGAGAAAAAAAAATTATGTGAGGGGCTTGGCTGTCCCAATGTGGTGTGACTGGGACCACACAGGCTGATTCAAGGTGCTAGTCAGGGACTGGAAGGGGAGAATCAGTCCCTTCTTCTCACCTCCTTCCCCGCCAGCTCTGTGTGCTGACTGGTCCACACCTGATCATTGCACATGGGAACTTTGCTCTCCTGTGCACTCCCTCCCTCACACCTGAGCTGAATGGGGCCAAAAGCCAACAAGATTAAAACCACAGGGTGGGTGTAAGCCCATAGTGAGCAAGACATGAAGCAGCTGCCTCTGGCAGCAGCCATCGGCAAGGCTGATGAAAAAGCTCTGCTTCAGGAAAGCAGAAGAGAGTCTCTGGGCAGCAAGGATGTGCTGTGTACCCCCAGGCCCAGGGGAGGCAACTTGGGGTCACCTGTGGAGGACCACGGTTTTTGTCTCCAGTTTACATGTTCAGGTGTGTCTCGAGGACTCCAGGTACTGGCCCTTTTTGACTATTGTCATTTTCGTTTTCTGCATGTTTCGTTTGGATTTGGATTTATTCTCATTTCTTGCTCCTACTTTTCCTCCTAGGTAGTTTAGGCTAATTGGCTCCTATATCTCCCTTTTCCCTCTTTCCTTGCATTAGAAAACCAGGGAGTGTTTCTCCATGCTTTATCCCCTAGCTGGAAAAGATTGTTCAGCAGAGTGACAAAAGGGTATAAAAACTCAGGCAGTTAAAGTGCAGAGAAAACAATAGCTTGAAAATCTTCTAGACTTGTTTGCTGGGTTAATAGCTAAGCAGAAAAGTCTGAGTGAAAAGCCTCATTAAAATGAGAGAAGGCTGATGCCAGGAATGAATGGGGATTGTTATAACGGGGAGCGGAGTACGGGCTCTGTCAGTGTCTAGTGCAGCTTTCCGACTCATCATTTTGGAGAAACATCAATGTGTCAGTATAAGCTTTTCTTTAAGACAGAGGCATTTGTGCCCTTTCTTATTACTCCTTTTCTCACTATAGTTCTGTTTTGACATATCTTCCCAGCCTGGGATGTGTGGTTGTTTCTGCTGTTTCAGAACAAGTTTGAATACTTTACCAGTCAAGCAACAGAGTATTTTGCTTCCAAAATCATCAGATGCTTTTACGTGTTTTAATCCCTTTAACTGCATTTAAGGTTTACCACCAACTATACTTTAAAGATGCGGATGCAGGGCCTGATCCTGCAAAATTATATATACCAGCCCCAAAGATCTGAGAATTCAGCAAGCTAGTGGAAATTTCAGGTACTCAGGTGAATTTGCATTACTTAATAAGCAAAGTAAAGCCTGTGAGAAGAGGCAGCATCCTTTCTTCAGCCAGCTGACACAGCTGGGAAAAACAGGTGTGCTTTTGGGCATGCAGAGCCCTCTTCAGTTGTGAAACAGAAGATAAAAATGGCAAGTAGTTAAGGATAACTTCTTGGAGTTTAACTTAACTCTTAGCAGTATCAGACTACATAAAAGCAGAGAAGGGCTCCTTTGATCTGGATAGTGTGAGCTCTTTCCAAGGAGGTGCTGAGCCCCAGCAACTTTCTGCTGGGGAGCATTCAGTGTTTCTCGGGAAAAGACCTTGTATTGACGTGCGTGTGTCTCTCACAGGTGGAGATGCACAGCCAGATGTTGTGCTGGGGATGGGCTCCCCCCCTGTACTGAGTAGGGTCCTCTCATGCTCATTCACTTTCCCAAATTGAAAGGGCCTTTCTGCACTCCTCATCTCTTTTACAAGGTGCCCATGTTCAGTGGGATTCCTCACCTGCAGTACTGTCTTCAAGTGAAGTGTATTTTCACCTTATCCATCTTCAAACAGAGAAGCATGGAGGCTAATTTGCTTCTTTGTAGCATTGCTAGTGTCTTCGTAATTTCCCAGGATAAAAGAAGTGAGTAAAAGAACCCCTCAACTGCTAGAGAAAAAGAACAAACGAACCCAGCACATTTCCGTGGAATTCTTCTGTTTGTCAGACATGAGCCTCCACTTGCACAAAATAATTAGGAGTTGTACTATGTAGAGCACGCTTAGCATCAAAGTAGTTGCAAATGCCTTGTATTTTCTTCTAAACAGTCTCAAGGGTAGTGAAAGCTGTCAAAAATCAAAGCAGCTGGCTTCTCTATGAAACACAGAAGCCTTTTTTACTTTATCAAAAAACCACAAATATTTTAAAATAATTGACAGAGAAGTTAATCAATTTTCATCTGATTTAGCAAAGATCACGCAGTCTCAAAATAACATAAGCATCTCAATTGATACCAACCAGATCAATATTGATATTTTTAATCCCTGAAAGAAAACAACAGCTGTCAAGAAGGCATACATACACACTCCACTGAATATGTAACTGTGCAGAAGGTGGTGTGAGTTCTCCTTTAAATGCATTCTCTGTACCATTTGTGCAGATGTGCTTCAATAAAATCCAAAGCTCAGTGAGTGAATGCATATAGTTGTTCAATCAGCAAATCGGGCAGATCCAGCCTAATGAAACAGAGCCTTCATGATGTGTAACATCTGCAACATTTTTGGTGGGATGTTATACAGAATTTGTTTATAGCTGGGAGCTGGACCTCAAAAAAGTCATGTAATATAGTTTCATAAGTGTGAGAGTCCCTGCTGGCATAAATGACTACAGCTTTTTGATTCGCTGTCAAGTTTTAATGTTCTCTTTCACCTGGCAGCCTCTGAATATAATGAACATATAATCTTCCACTTTGTGCAGGTTGACTAGGTCATGGGTAGTGACAACCCTAGCAAGAGACTTCTTGATGACCTTAGAAACTGGGTGAACACCATCATCCCACCAAATGCAAGCGCAGGTTTCAGAGCTGCCCACCTCAGGGAAAACCCTGTGAAACCTGTCACTTTTCCGATTGCTCAAATTCGGATGTAGGCTGCAGAGCCTGTACAGCAACTCTGTCAAAAGCATAATGGCAAGCGCTGCTCTCCTCAAATGCTTTCTTACATCTAATACCTGCTTCCCTATCATTCCTTGCACACCGGTGTGGAGGTCATTTTGTTACATATCTATGCTTAATCCTTTCTGTATGCATAGACATAGAGATATAAATATCTCTTCAGAGAAAACAAAACTTCCAGCAGGATCAAGCATGTAGACTGGCAAAACCCATCACCTAGCTGAAGCCAGTGTGAGTTTTGCCATTGTTTTTGGTTCTGGTTTGGTTTTGTTTTTTCAGAGGGCTCAGATTTTGCTTATTTTGAGCCAAATTACAGTTTTATGGACAAAGAAGTTTTTGAGGATGAGGTTTACAAGGAAGTACAAATCTGATTTGCATTTCAACAAAATACAACAAATCAATAGGCTTTTAAAAGTGAAATGATCCTCCAGTAATTTGTAGTGAGATGGTGAAAAAATCCATTATGCCAGTAGCAAGTGGTAGTTTTGTAGTTGCCCATATCAAGCTATCAGAGGTTATTGCTTCCCTTTAATTTGCTATCTGGTATCACATTACTGATTTCCTCAAATTAATTAATTCCCACACTATTAATTGTTACACTGTATCTCTTAGTCTCAAAATACAAACATTGGCAGAGGAAGAAAAATCCTCAACTGTTCTAGCATCACAAAATCACGACCTGCTTCATACTTAGTTGTGAGTATCTGAATAGTTTCATGTCATTCAGGGTTATTTATGAATATTAATGAAGAGTTATTTAAATTTGTGAATCATGTTTGCAGGGTGAGGGGCCACATATATGCTCTTGATATAAGACCAGTCTAGGATATACCATTTGTATATGGTTTGATAAAGATCTCTTCCAATTACTTCCAGTTTTCACTTGGACACTTGAATTTCTCCTCATATCAGCTGGTCAGTCAAGTTACATAGGGGAGGGACACTACAGTCAATAACTTATGTACAGAAAAAGCGATCAAACCCTGCTGTTAATACACTATAAACATTGTATTCCAATTTTTTTAATGCACTACAGATTTTTCTTTAGATGTCTTGACTTGAGTTGTTTTCCATTAACATTAATAGGTTTGAAATTGTTCTTTGATCTGTTTCTACGGATGTAGAATTGCGTCATGGTGCTCCGGCTTTTAAATTACTGGTACACAGTAATCATAAAATTCTTGATAAGATGTGACATTTTAATCATGCTTCACAGATCCTGAGAAAACAGGCAGGAGTTGTCAGCATTTTTGCATCTTGCATGCTTTTAAACTGTGTATCATATTCTTAACTGGGGTCACTACCTCCTTATTCTTGTACTCTGTTGAAGAAAGTAATGCTTAGTTTGATGAGAGAGGGGTACTTTTCATCAAAGATGACTGTATTATATGCTAAGAATTTTTATCTGTCCTATATAAAAACTTAAGTGACTGTGTTAACAATTTTTTTTGGTAATCTGATGCAGAGGATGCCGTGTATCTGGATGACGAGAGGGAAAGGGAAGAATACGTCCTGAATGATGTTGGTATTGTTTTCCATGGAAACATCGAAGAAATAAAATCAAGAAGCTGGAGTTATGGTCAGGTGAGCTATTTAGACCTTCTCTGACTGCTCCCAGCAGGACAGCAAATGAGTTTAATTGGCACCAGACTGTGGTTGAGACTGCGGGCTCTGGAGTGCATTATTGGTCTCTCCTTCAGAAAGACAAGGGGAATAATTTTAAAATTGTATGAAGTGGGTATATGCCTAATCCAGAAAAGCAATGTTATAATAGCTAATATTTAAAGATCTTGTTTTAGGAGCATATTTCAGATACTAAGAGGCTGCCTGTTGAAAGTTATAATCATTAGCTGAGATTACCACAGCACAGTAGTATTTCAGGTACTACATTATTGCTGCTTCAGGATCAAGCCGTTTTGGTGAAAGAGTAGAGAGATTATTTTTTTCACTTTTCAGCAGTAGGTTGTATTGCTTTTTGATTCCTTTTAGTTCTAGCAACTTGGTGGAAACTATTCTCATCTGCTCGGGGCTGTGGGGTGGTCAGCTTGCCACAAGGTTCCTAGGGCAAACTGCGACTTAATCCCAGGGTTTCAAGTTTCCTTGCCACAGTGACGAAGGAGGGAAAACTCTCCCTTTGCTGCCTGGGCTTGCCAACACCAGCCTCCATTGGTCTCTTGCAGCCAGGCAGGTGTGTGGCATTGGTGTGTCTGCAGTAACATCAGAATCTTGTTGCCTGCTTGCCTATTTTACCTCGATCTGTTTGCAAGCATAACCAGCCTGAAAATCCCTACGGGAGGGAAGAGTTAAAACATCCTGTGAGAACGGGGAAAAAAGACATTAGTGAGCAGAATCAAAACGAGCAAAACTAACTCTAAACTGTCACTCAGAGGGGCTCCAATGGACAGTTATTGGACATGGTGGCCTCTGGTCATGTCACCTCCCAGATTTTCACAACAGCACAATTAAGGAAGCATTGAAGTATTCCCCTAATACTGCGGTGACAGATCCATTTGGTTTCCGTGGCACCTCCCCAGCAAAGCCTTGCAGAAGAGGCCTTCTTGCTTTGCTTCCCTTCCCTCAGCTCAAGACAATCTCAAAGCTGGAGCCAGATGGGTTGCCAGTGTGCTTGCCCGGGAGAGCTCTTTGAATTCACATCTCTCTTGTTTCCTTATTTAAGGGTACAATTTCATCCTTTTTCCTGCGGCAGCACTGCCTTAGGGAGTTCCTGCCTCTGCACCATTCCTTTGGTTGTGTCACTGCAGTTGTTTGCGGGGCCTGACTGTCATCCTAACTGAGCTAAAAATAACCCTTAAATAAGGCAGAGGGGAGCAGGAATTCCACAAGCTGATGGCGCCTCTGATATAAGAGATGTGGAAGCAGATCCTGAGGCCAAAGCTGGGTGTGCATTTTAGTTGACCAAAAATGCCCCCTCCTGGCCCTTCCTTCCCCCTGCAAGTGCTTGTGCAACTGAGCACTCAATCGGGCTGGAGAGGTGATCTAGCTGAGTAAGCATCTCCTGGTTTTGTTTTGTTGTTTTTTGGTTTTTTTATTTCCACTGGGCTATTTTTTGGGCTTGCTCTTTTCCTAGATTTGGGATTTACTTCTTGACAGATGTAAGGGGGAGGGAGAGAGGGGAATGAGTGGCTGGAGGTGGATGGTGCTGCTTAAACCAGCTGCTGGATTTATGTCCTAAGATACTAAATTTATGGCCTATGCTGGCTTGTCCTGATGTGCTTATATTCTGCAAATCTGGCACCTTCCTGACACAAACACCAGCCTTCCTTCAGAAACTGCATTATTTATTTGGTCTTGCTAGGAGGTAGCTCTGGCTGGGAGGTTAGGGTTTTTCCACATCCCTTTGTCATGTACTTTCATCCCTGTGTTGTCTGAAATTGGGGACCTGATTTCCACACTGTACTGTGGTGCACCTTTTGCTGTCACTTGCCTATGTGAAAACTGAGTTTGGCAGATGCACCTAAGGGGGCCTGAGCCAAGAGTTTTAAAGGAATCGATCATTTTGTATGGGTGTAACAGACATCTCAAACTACACAGCAATGGAGAAATATTCTCCTGGGTCCCTCACTTTCAGTGAGATGGAGGACGTGATGTTCCTGATCTTACCCTAACAATTTCCAAGCATTAAAGACAAGCATCTTCCTCATTGTCCTGGATGTTAAGAAGAGCATTGCTGTGAGTGAGTAAAAGTATGAGCAGCAAGGCCTATGTTATGGATAAATCATACAAGTATGCATTTTGTATTTATGATATATAGCCCTCTACAGCAGTGTAAGTGAAAAGTGTAAGGCCACATACAGTCATAGAGGGGAAAGCTATATGGTAATATTCTTAGGCTAAAAAATTGCTTTGAACAATGAAAGCTTTAACTCAGGTTGTAAATTAAAAAGGAACATACAGTTCAAAACTGGGTTAGTAGTGGGAGATGATTCTCACAGCTGCTGTCTTTAATGAGCAGCATGAACATGAGAGGAGAAAAGGCAAGATAAATGGAATGAAGAAAAAAATCCAACAGACCAGTTGAAACATGGCTGTAATTATGAATGAGGATGGAGGTATTCCTTGTAACTTGACTAAGATTCCTTTATTCTAAGAAAGTGTAAACAGCCAGATGCTCAGAAAAGCCCACAAGGGTTTCAGGGGAAATTTGGCTTTAGAAGAATTCTAGGCACATAGGAATTCTCTAGCTGAGAAGTGTCAGAAGTTAGATGCTATATTGATCATTTAACATTGTTTTTTTGTGAGAAAAAATAATACAGGTGGACATAGAGTTCTTGTTGCCATTGTGAGTTGTCACATGTCCACACATTGAGCTGTTTTAGCTTTGCTGCCCACTGTGCAAATGTAATTTTACAGCAGATGCATATTTGGTCAGATCAGGCAACATTGAGATCAGATCTGCCTGCAACTGACTCTGAGAAATACAGCCCTCATTCAACCAGTGCAAAAGGTGATACAGACCCTCTTACTTTGATTTAACTGGAAGGTCATCTATTAGAAACAGGTTAGTGTGAAATGAGACTGCCCACTGAAGGCCAACCCAACTAAATGCGTTGCTCCATAGCACAACACACATCTGTGTGTAGACAGGATAGAGAGAATCCCTTTGAAAACACCCCTTTAGTGTGTTTTCTCGTGCCTTGTTTTCCATCTGTAGTCTTTCCCAGGTGGCCCTGCCAAAGCTCCTCGGTCCTGCATTTGGTTTATTTCCATTTCAGCTTGTGTTGAGCAGTCAAACTGCAACTGGCCCAAGTTCACTCTCCTGCCCTGGCCACATACTGCTGCTCTGGTTCCTCTGACATTTCAAGGCTATTCAGCCTTACAAGTGCTATGTTTCTATTCTACTTACCTCTAGATAGCATTTTCATGCCAAAATTGAGAGGAGGAAACTGATTTAGTTTTATTTAATGTTTTTAAATCTTGGGATATTGAAGAAGGGCACAACTGGTTTTAGAGTTAAGGCTATTCCTCATTCTACACTACTGCAATAGTGTACGGCAGTTAGACTTTACAGCTTGTCCTATATCTCTTCTCCTGTTAATCCAGTTATTTTGCAAGCATTCATGTCATTTCGTAAATGCTAAGGTGGAAGGCAACAACCCTGATAGCAGTTTCTTTCCTCTTTATTCTTCGTCTATATGCTGGCAAGATTGACAGTATCTCATAAACTGTAGATGAGAAAGATTTAATTTGCAGGGTAAACTTCTTATTGATTTAACTCAGGTTTTAGGCACTGCAGATGACTTGAAGTGCAGAAAGCAGATTTTGAACCTGGTGAAAGTGATAAATCATGGAACCCAACCAGAAGAAAAGTGAACTTAAAGCAGGAAGGATGGCTATGAGGGCCCAGAGTTTACATTATCTGTTGCGAGGATTCTCCTTGGAAAGGAAGGGTCTTCACAGCATGGTCGTTCACCTGAGATTATTTACATCACATACTAGTGAAGTGGATTGGAGAGTCTACCATGCAATTATTCAGCTTCCCAGGGATGATACAATATTAGGAGCAGGTCCCCTCCTGTCCTCTCTTTCCTCGCTTGCCCTAGCACCATGAATTCAGTTTTGCTCAGATTCTAAGGTGTTACTTACTAGTGAACATCTACTCCAGAAGTAATTCGGTGCAAGTGTGGGTGATGATGAGAGAGGTGTGCTGCCTTGGAGGATGTTTGCTGAAAAGGAGCCATACCTCGGTGGTACCCTGAGCAATGAGAACCAGGCAGGTTCAAGGCAGGGGCAAAGAAGAGGACTTTCCTTGGGCAGGAAATGGCTGAGGGTGGTGAAACACAATGGTGCCTCTGCTTTCTTGGTTTATGCCAGTAAGGGAGAGGTCAAAGGGTAAATGGACTCCCTGGAGTTTCAACCCCATCCCTCCCATCTTCCCTGCCACATCAGCAGCAGCCTTGGCTATTCAGGGCTTCATTTTCAGCTCTCTGGTCTCACTCTTCCCTCGCCTCTGCCTCTCCCTGAGCTGCTGAATCAGCAGCTTGGTCTGGGCTGTCGCTAACTTCCTTCAGGAGGCAAAACTCAGATTGCCTTCATCTGTCAAGGAGCCCTAAGCCAGCATGGGGACAGCTGCAAAACCAATCCAGTTCTAGTTACAGCATGAGAGCAAGAGTTCTGTTAGCCTGAATCGTATTCTTAATGATGCAAACGTAGAATGTAAAGCCTAACACAGGTAGGGGACAAGCTCTGTGGAGTTCTGTCATAGTCTTGAATATTAACATAAGATTGTGTTTTCACTGAATCTAAAAGACATTTGTTTTATTAGTGTATGTTTCCCCGTCTCCTGCCATTTTCCAGGGGACAGAGGTATTTTCCTTTGCTATGCAGTTTCTCCTAAGGAAAATGAAATACATCACAGGGCAAGTTCTGTGACAAATGGTTTCTGGTCTATTTAGGCACCTCTGCCCTCAATTCATTCTTGTGCTTGTTCATGCTGGATTGAAGAAACTGTACCTTTTCACTCTATTTTTGAAGAAGACTACTTTAGGTCACTTTGTATTTTTGATGTCTAAGTTTCATAGACCAGGACTAACCCATATAATCAGTGTTTGGCTTGTGAATTTTAAATATATTTTAAAATTAATTTTGAAAGGTAAGTGTCTTCAAATAGACTTTGGCAAACCATTTATTGTTCAACTTCCCAATACCACATTGGCTGTGTCAGAGAAGTCCTGAAATTAACAGGTCTGGAATCTGTGAAGGACATGAAGTCCTTCGTGAGCAGACTAGCTTCTTGTAGTTATTATTATAATATCTTCCTATTATATACTTGTTAGCACTTAAAATTTTATGTCCTGTCAGAAAGGTTGTGTTGTCATTTTAACCTTCTGGAAACTGGACTGAGATTGAATTTAAAATGACACTCTCTTTTGCCTCACAGCCTCTCACATTTTTTTGCTATACATGGGTGATTATTCTAGAATAAAACTTTTTTAAACACAGAACTTTGGCTTGACCAGCTGTTTTTAATGCTGATCAGTTATTATAACAACAATGAAAAATAACTTTTCCTTTGCTTTGGAGCATAAAAAGTGACTCAATTTTCCCTCTGTTTCCCTTTTTATTGTTTTTTTTATCTAGTTTGAAGAAAACATTCTGGATGCTTGCCTGTTCCTGATGGACAAGGCAGAACTGGAGCTCTCTGGGCGTGGAAACCCAATCAAAATCTGCCGTGTTGCCTCTGCAGTGGTATGTAATGGGTGCCTAATACGTGTTAGAAGCAACTCATAAATCAAAGCCAGACTCATTTAACTGGCCCTCATGCCCCAATGTGCTCACTCTAACAGGTGCCAGATCAATTGTCCATTCTGACCTCTGGGGTCTGCCATTTTATTTCGCTCCATTAAAGGTGAAATACTTATGTCAGCTCATCACCTTTCCTGAGAATAGTACCTCCCTGGTAGGAAAGCCACTTTTAGACATTGCATTCCAGGCATGATAACATTTCTTGTGACACTGCACTCACTTTCTGGGAGCTGAGATAATTGAGACAGCTGTTTATGCCATGGATGCTAAGGCAGCATGATGGGTGGAATTTGGGATGAGGAGCTGAGAGACTATCTGGACTTCAGCACGAAACTCAACGAGGTTTTAAGACACTGCAATGATGGGTGTTACTGTGTCTGATTTTTAAGCCCCCCAAATTGCCTAGTCAGGCTGACAACATTTATGTGTGCTACCTTGGCCCCAGAAGAAAACACAATGAGAGCTGACATCTTGAACATGGGGTCCACAAAACTCACCGCACTCAGAATGGAAGTACCTAAAATAACCAGAAGCAAACAGTAAGGAGAAGACTTTCCACATCTCCATTCTTTCCAGCTCCTAGGCACCTGGAGTCGTGCTGTGGGTGCAGGAGCATCTCCATCCCTAATATTAAGGATGGAAAATTTATCCAGGATATGGAAGGCAAAGGCTGACTTCTCTCCTCTGCCTTATAGAGGTCTGAACTGATGCCTTCTGCTTCCCAGAATAATACTCTAGTCATTGAGGTAGCATCATTAGATATTATCCCAAGTCAGCTACTAAAATAGATTGTCCACAAAACATGGCTGCTGAACATGGATGATCTTTTAACCCACTCGTTACAGTATTTGCCCAGGCTTTAAGAGAATGAGTTCTTTGTCTTAGATGATGTTGAAATGGGATCTCCAGTTTCAGTGTCACATGCTGAATCTCACATAGCATCATATTAAATAGAATAGCTTTAGAACAAGTGTTGAAAACAGCCCCACTTTTCTTTCTCTTTTAACCTTTTGGTTACTGCTTTCACCCCAGACGTTAGATATATGGCTTCAGACCTTCAGATAGAAGTAAGAATTGAATGTGATTCCCTCTTCACCGGGCTAATACATGTAAAGGGTCCCTCATTCAGGGACCATCGAAGCCCTAAGGGCAGAATAGTACAAAGCTTATGAGCCCAAAGAGGGCTTGGATATTACTTAGGTTTTGAGCCACTCAAAACCATTTTAGGGAGGTGTACACGTTCACCATTGGAACTCCAGGAGGCAATGGACTTTAGGTCTAATCTGCAGGATTAGGCTATATCTGGGTGGGAGTTTTGGCTGTCTGAAATCTGGACCTCAGTAAGAAACAGCCAAGAAGTGTTGAAGTCCCACCCGGGTTCCTAACCTTCAATCTCGCTAAAGTTGAAATGTGGTAGAGTTGAGCACATTTTAGGAGGTGCCCCCATGCTGAGATCCTTCTGAGGCTTCCTGACATTGCAGAGCAGATAGAGTTGCTGCTTTTTTCCTCTCTTTGCAGCCAGAGGAGAGCCTGAAGATCAGCACACTGCCCTGTCTTTGAAGTGCCTCTTTTCTTGGCATGTTTCCCGCAACAGGGAGACGGGCACAACCCCTTAACCCTTTGGTTATGACTCTGAATGCTTACCTTTATTCAGTCCTAGGGTTCACAGCAAGTCGATTTTCTAATTATAAACCAAGTAGTTAATCCAGCCAAAAGCTTTTAAATGAGAATTGTGATTTATTTGGCTGGCGTGTAGCTGTTCCACATTAGCATAATTAAAAGGTACAGAGCGAATGAGCGTTTTGCGCAGCCTCAACTGGTTTGGTTCAAATTGCAGCTAGGAGATGTATTGCTCGTTAATGTCTATCAGTATAGCCATTAGTCAGCAAAACTTCTTGCTTTGTATAATCTTACCAGGGGAAAACTTACACAGCAAATTCCTTCTTGTTTTCATCTGTGCTGGACTGAAGAAATTAGTTTTTACTCTAAAAATAACAGTGGACTCGTTCTCCTCTCAATCTGCTGTAAATCAGAAGTGATTTTATTAAAATCTCTGGACTGATACAGAAAAACAGGCAATGTTAAGAAAGAATCTAGCTTAATATGTCTGAGGCTTGCTGATCAGTGTATAACTAATCATGTTTATTAAAAATACATAGCAGTAAGCATATTTAGTGTTAATAAAACTTACTAGACTGGCAACATGGGTACTCAGTGTGATGATTTAATTTCACCATTATTTTTAAGTGTCTGACCTTCATTCAAAATTGTTCAGTGATGGAGAATCCATGGCCCTTAGCAAGATTGTTCTATTCATCTCCTGCCTTCATAATTAAACATTTCTGTCTTACTTCTAGCCTAAACTTGCTATATTCAGTCTCTCCCATCCTATCTTTGTCTGCTGGGTTAAATAGTTCTTTATTATTCTGTCTCTGACATCCCTAATGCTCATTTCCTTTGCCTTTAGATCAACTCCAGGGATGATGATGGTGTGATTGCTGGATCCTGGGACAATACGTACTCTAATGGGGTCCCACCTTCTGCCTGGACGGGAAGTGTTGACATTCTTCTGGAGTATTACAGTTCTAAGCAACCCGTGCGATATGGCCAGTGCTGGGTCTTTGCCGGTGTCTTCAACACATGTAGGTACCCATGAGAGAGAGCGCTTTCAGGTTAAACTAACTAAAATACTTCCTGGCTCTATGTGGTGTTCAAGAGTAAATGGTGGGGATTCTTAAAAATACATGGCTATAATAGCTGCTCTTTAAATAAACCTTTGGCATCTCCTTCAGTTTGACTGCTCTTCCACACAAATCTGTTAACTATTTATTGGTTCAGTAAAATGTATTCGGTGACTCACGAGGATAAATTTGGGAGAGGGAAAGTTAGTCTTTTGGCACACTCCACATTTCTGTTAGGAAATTTCAGATGAACAGGGGGCTTGTTATCTAGAATATCTACAACATGAAACTATTATCCAATATGGGATATGTGATGGTGTTTCTGCTCCAGAAAGGCCAAATCTCACCTACCAAGGATTGTTCCTAGCAAAATTGTCATAACATTCTCTATGGAGTTTGTGAGCCAGAACAATGAGGAAAATGCTGGCCTGCTTTATGAATTGTGTAGCTCTACAAGGTTAAGCCTCAACACACTTGCTCGACTAGAGTTTCGATGTTTCAGCAGGTGAAGTGTTGCAGGTTGTAAAACCCAGTAGGGAAAGCAGTGTTGGATTGTTCCCATTTTTTCACTGTCTAGCACTTGCTAACAGCAGCATCCCAGATGACCACTACTAATACACTGGCACACACTGCAGCATATTAGAAGTCAAAGAGATTATGTGAGTGTAAAAAACTGTGCATTATATAGATAATAGGGACCAGACATTTGGAAGCAATGCTTATGTCACATGCCAATGTAGAGCCAGTCAAACCATTCCTATGCTTATGGCACTGGCCAATAGTAGAAGCTGAACAGAAACTAAAAGTGCCTTTCTTAAGCCCAGATGATCTTCCTTAGAGGCACTTACAAAATATGCATTTAAGTATCAAACTGAGGGGGACCAGATCAGCTTAGGACCCGGGATACATAATCAGTATTTCTGAAGGCTTGGAGCTTACTTTTTATCAAGTACTTTTCAGCCAGAGCTGAAGGTCCAGGTTTTGGTCCTTGTATTTAAGATGTGAGAGAGAAATTACAGAAAAAATCTCAGTGAAACCTTTCGCTTTTTCATCTGACTCAAGGCTGTCACATGTTGCTGTCTCAAGGAATAGAATTAATAGTTCTCTTTATATTATACTTCTATCAAAAATGAAGGATATTAATCACCCGCCTTCTGCAGCAAACATGGAAACTGAATAATTAATGATAAGTTACAAGACTGGTTCTTCATCCCCAGGCAGCCCTGAACATCTCTACAATTTTACTTTATTTTTGCCTGTTTTGTACATGTATGTTTCATTTTGTACAAAATTTTCCTCCAATCTGGATCATTGAATTTCATAACTCATTTTATTTCCCTGAGATAGTTCAAAAGCTATTTAAAACAGTAAGGACCTCAGAAATGAAGCTATCTTCTGAACACCCAGCCTTCTGCTGGCACATGCTTCTCACAGCTGCATTGGGGGATGCAGTTTCAGGTTTGACTGCTTCTCTTTCATATATCTGGAGAGGTTCCTGTTTTGATTTGGGGAGGTGCTGGTAGGTGCTCTGTCCTTCGACACGTGAAACAGTTAATTTTATTCCTGGTGCAGTGGGATAATAAGCAATCACCCACATCCAAAGAACCTGAGGGGCATCTGCTCCCTTCACTGCCTGAGGTTGCATGGTCTGTACTTGATGCTCCTTAACCTCTGCACAAATGCAATGGGTTTGAAAAGGCTCTTGCAAATGCTCCCTATGGTTGCAATTCCTCGCAGCGGCTTCTACGGGCCACTTTGTCTTCTCTGCCCGTTGCCTCATCTAGATTTCTCTAGATCACAGACGCACACACACCAGTTCTCCTATCTTTCCCCTGCACTGGCCCTGAATCACTGCTTGGCAGTATTTTCCCTGCAGGCCGCTGTGAAACTGGGGCGACGCAGCAGAGGCCCGGAGCCTGCTGCGTCAAACGGAGCCGCGTGTTTATCTGCAGCAAAAGTAGAGATGGTTTGCTGACTAAGTCAGTGAAATCAGGGACCTGCCATTTCAGGATTGCTGAAGTATAAAGTTTGTTGAAAGTTATGAAATGAAAATGATGTCCAGTGGCTGATCTGACACGTAGCTGCTGACACGTCCAGCTGCCGGCCACCGCACAGAGAGGACAGCAAAGGTCTGAACAGCCGTGTGCAGCTAAAAGGGTTGGTTTTGAGCTGATTTTGAGTCTTTCTCAGCTGGCAATGTTTTATCATTGTGACCAGTCCAGCTTTCCAAGGTTACTATATTGTACGCTCTGGATAGCCATCCGTTAAAAATGCTAAAACATTCTGGAAAATGGTCATCAATCTTGAAATTGTCAGACAAATTATTTTCAGTGAGCCCTGATGGCTCCTGTGCTGGAAGCCTGGGAGGACACTTGAATTAAGTTTAATCAATAGGTACATATGGTATTGGATGCATCCAGGTAATTTGTCATCCAGGAACTTGAAATGAATGTCTAACATTACACTTTATTGGGAATCACAGTAGTGACACTAATGAATATACAAAACCCAGCAGTAGAACCAAGGGCCGTTCAAAATCGCAGCATAAGAACTACTTTTAAATAGGGTTCTCAATAAAAATGCTTTCCCTTTCCAAAAAACCTCTCTGTTTTCTGCACAACTATGTTGGCTCCTGAATTGGAAAACAGGAACTTTTTTGGCTAAGATACAAATTATTTCATCTGGAGAAGCTGAGATGATGCGTTACCCTGCAGCCCCACTCTCTCCTCAGGGCCATGCTCCATGCCTGTTTATCAGCCAGGGTGCACCACAAGCACAGAAGCCTAATGATGCACTGCTGTACTTCAGACACGGCCATAGCATTTCCACATTTCCCAAATTTACCACTTGTCAAATGGGAAGAAGAGCTAACAGTGCTATATTGTGGTGATCTGAGATTTAGGGGTAGAGGAGGTAGGGGCTTTTTTTTCTTTTTCTTTTTTTTTTCTTTTTTTTTTTTTTTTTTTAAGCATTTTCAGCTTCTGGCTCAACGATCAGAGAGCAAGAGCGCCAGCTCCCCCAATCCTGAATGAGCTGCTCGGTTTGCTTGCTTATGCAAGCATAGTGTGGTGTCTTTGTAGTGGACAGAAAAAGAAAACCAACCACCCCGCCACTTTTGGAAAATTGTGATTCAGGATAGCCCAATGTGCTCTACAGGGAGCCGCAGCAGAGCGGGGAGGGATATATTTAGCTCACTGTGTGCTCAGGATTGCTTTGCCTTTGGCATTTGGGAGTCCTGGGGGTTTTTTTTTTTTTTTTTTTTTTTTTTTTTTTTTTTTTTTTTTATACTCCTTTATGGGAATGCACTATTGACTCCAGAATACTATTACTTAGTAATCAATACAAATTATGTAATGCATTTTGTTCAGACTCTCTAATTCTGACATTTCGCTTGCAAATAATGCAGCTTTTCCCTTGTTAACAACAATTTTCTTCTTTATTCTTTGTGTTCTCCAGATCCCTTCTGACAGCAGATGTCAAACAGGAAAACTCCAAATCAACCAGAAGGAGATACTTTCTATTAATTTTCTTTTTAGCACAGACTCAAGATTCTCCTGGGTTACTGATACTAGGAGATCTAATATATTTTGCATTTCTTGTAAGCCTAAACTTATTTTTCTTTATACCACCTTTGGTCATGCAGTTGACCCATTTCACCTAGATCTGTCCTGAAAAGCTACGGTCTGTTCACCATAGCAAGACTATTCTAAAACCAATGGTAATGAGCTGCTTAGGCTATGACTTTTGTACCGTTACACATCTTGAATGCTCATCATTTTAGGACCAAATAAAATATTTAACATATTCTGTATAAAGACAGATAAGAGGAATTATTTGGGTTGATTTGACTGAGTTTTCCCATTTTATTCTAGTTATTAATAGTTTCTCTCTATTCATCCTGTCATCCACTCTTCATATTTGTCCTTCTGATCACACTTGTCTCTGCCACAGTTCTGAGGTGCTTGGGGATACCTGCAAGACTCATTACCAACTATTCTTCTGCCCATGATAACAATGCCAATTTACAGTTGGACTTCTTTCTGGATGACGAAGGGAAAGTGGACACCAAACTTACAAAAGACTCTGTCTGGTGAGTTCTCCTGATGAATGTCTTTAATGTGTCAACTATGTAAGTAGTAAAAAACATGACAGCAGTGCCTGTGGTTTGTTTATTTCTCTGTGCGTTAAAGAACACCCCTAGCTTACGTAAAACAGAATGAATGGATTGTTAGTGGGCTTACTGATATGAAGTGCTTGTCATGTAAGGAGACAAAACCTAGGGGATCCCACTACTAATGTTACCATCCAGTGCACATTTAAGCACACTGGAGAGCTGGAATGGGTTTGTGCTTCTTAGGGCCAGGCCATTTCTCAAAACAAAAGGGGAGGATGGGCACTTCCATCAGACTGGAGCCAGGCTCAAAGGGATACCCCAATATCTATGGAAAAACACCCTTCTTGTTCTGCTTCTGCCAAGTTTCCATATTGGTAGGCTGATTTTACATTGTGTACATGCAGTCACTGTCACAAATAGGTACTTTCCAAAATAAATCCAATTCAGTTGAAAAAGAAACAAGTTACTGAAATGCTATCATCAGATTTGTAAAAAGAAAACTCCCTAAGAACAAGAAACGGAGTCTGCACATTTTTTTGGAGAAGACAGTTCTCTAACTCGCTCATTGAACTCTTACTGTCTCCTGTCTGACAGGAGAGTGTAGCAAATATTGATTATATGCTTTGTTCTGTAGAAATTATGTGTAGGTTATTTGGCCTCAAGCTTCTCCTCCTCAGAGTGAAGCAGTGACCTCTATATTCCTATATTCAGGGGATACTTGTCCTATTCAGTGTTGATATACCTGATTTGTGTCAATGACATCGTCAACTCATCAGCATAGCTGCTCATCAGCATGTTTCATTAACAGCACAATCTCTACAAGTCTTATATTAAAACCGTAACAAACCCATTCTGTGGTGGAGGAAATGACAGAACCTGTTGCTGTGACCTCTTTTATGCAATTTCCATAATCTGCTATCAAGAGGGAATCTAAGGAAAACAATTAGGTTCATTTACATCTGAAGCTTGTATCACAACATCATAGGATGATTGAGACTGGATAAGACCCCTGCAAGTCATCCAAATGCCCTGCTCAAAGCAGGGTCACTAGAGCAGGTTGCCCAGGGCTGTGTCCAGGTTCCAAGCAGGACCTTAAACAGGCCAAAGCCTGCTCTCCTGAAGTTCAGGGTTGTAGTCCTACTATTTGCCTTGTTCAATCCTGTTAGAATCCCTGGGGCTTCCCAGTTCGCTAAGATGCATCTGGTCTATGTAGCAGCAGGATCTCGGTATGCCTTATGGTGCTGGTCCTTCTACAGCTTGCAGAGCTGTGAAGGAACAGTCACTCTTCTGAAACTCCTCTGCCTATAAATCATGTGAAATAAGACTCAATGACTGGCTGCCCCACTGCTCAGTCCATATATATCCAGTAATGGATTATTGCCATGCTTCAGACTTCTCACTGTCTCATCTCTTCTTCTTCTCACCTTCTCACCCTGCTCCATGAAACAACTCTCACCCACTTTTGATATTTTCTTTTACTTCCTTACCTCTCCACTTCCCAGATGATTCCCAAGACTTCTTAATTCAGTCCTGGGTTTTTTCCCATTCTTTTGGAGGAGGGCCAGATCATCAGCTCCACTGAAATCCATATGCAACTGCACACCAGCATCTCATCCTCCCATCTTACATTTGCTTTTATTTAGCTTGATTACTTTTCAAACTGCTTTGTTCATCCTTTTGTTCTCCATGGTGCACATAACCCTTTGGGCATGACTTAATATATTACACACCTCTTTTCATTTCTCCTCTGTGTCCTTTCTCTTCATTACTCTGTAACACTCCATGGTAGCCAACATGCTGACTTTAAATGGCTGGTGTCTTAACCTTGATTTTATTTTTAATGTCTCTTTTATTTCTTCTTTTTTTTTTCTTTTTAAAAAGAGGACAAGATCAAGGTATTTATAATGATTTTTTTTAAATGTATTTCTCACTTTTATTTATAAAGTCCTAAAAACTGAAGCAAAGCTCTTTTTCTTTATTAATATATCATTTCTATTGCCTTGTACTGCTGGAGGTGATCTGTCTTCAGGTTTTAAATACTCTCAGACTTCAGGGATACTTGGAGCCAGGATTTTTTGTCCAATCAATCTCTGAGTGTGGGGCTCCCTCTGAATGTTATCTGACATTTATTTATTTTTATTAAAGATCATCTTCTCCCTCAGGATAGGAAACAACAACAACAAAACACATATACAAAATTACACAGACTTTGCAAAAAGTTATTTTTATAAAGCTGGCCGGATTTGGGCCCATCAGTACTGCTTCTGTCCCCTTACTTTGTTCTCCTTGTCTTTCTTAATGATGATATAAAGACACTTAAAGAATATTTCTCTTGGATGGGAATCAAGACTCACTCCTACTGTGAGGTCCAAGCAGACCAACGTCAGTCCCTCAGCAGAAACTTGCTCGAAGTCACTCAGCCTCATGAGAGTTCATTCATGTCCAGGCCCATGGAGAAAGCCTTTCCAGGCTTTCAATCACTTCCAGTTAACTTTTCTCTAATTTCTTACTAAGGTTATCACTGCCTCTCTCAACCCCAATGCCTGAGCTTATTAGCTAATGAAAGGGCAGCAGCTGTTTCCAGCATGTGCCTGTCTCATAAGCAATACGAAGTACCCCTCTTAAATTGTCTTCCAGGCATAAAACCCACCTGGTCATCTTTTATTAATTTCCCCATTGCTTTGTTTAGTCTATTCGTAATTATCTCTGTAAATATTTAATGGTCACTACATTGATCTGTGTAGCCATTCTTGCTTTCTTTAATGTTTCAGGCTTGCTGTAGAATACAAGAATTACAAAACAAGACTCAGTTTAACAAATTATGGCTGCAGAGCCAGTTCCTCCTCAGCTGTGCTCACTTCTACCAGAGAGAAGTTTCTGCTGCATTTTGGAGAGGCAAACACTCCCCTCAGCCTCCTTTTCTTAAAGTTCATGTGCTTACAAGCAATGTCTTTCTGTCCATTCACATAAAATATCCTGAAGTGTATTTGATATTTACATGGCAGCTGACCTAAAGAAATTGTTGTCCTGTTGTGCCCAACACCACAGCAATAGAAACCAGTAAGAAAGGTCCTGCCCCCTTGAATGAATATAGAAAAAAAAATACAGAAAAAAATGCATTACCTAGTTACGGAATTGAAGCAGAGCTGCAATTTTCCCCACTGTTATCCTCCTCTTTGGTTTTGTCACACTTGCCTCTTGCCTGCTCTTCAGGTTCTTTCACAGAACACAAAGCCAATGACACAGCTGAGCTTGATTCATAGTGAACCAGTGAAGGTTTCAGGGCAGGGATTGTCTCTCTCACGTGTTGACATAACAGTTTTCAAAAACTCAGCTGCCACAAAGTACATCCCCAATCTTTGGTAGCCCTCAGCAATGATCTGCAAGCATGATTCAGCATTGACTACTCTGAGCAGCATCAAAAATTCTCTGAGTGTGCGTCATTTTCCTTGAATAATTCCTTTTTCTGTAGTGCTGCTTCATTAACTCTTCTAACTGACAAGTTTTACCCTGATCCAAGCTTTCATTTCCACTTTGAAATGTCTTGTTAGACAAGCCTCAGATCCTCCCGACTCTGCTCCATGGCTGGTTTTCACCTATTATTAATGAAATGGTCAGAGTTTAACAATCCCCATTTTGGTTGCTAATATCATTGCATGTACTAGGGGCTGTATGAGCAGCTACACAGATGTAATTTTATTCATATCTGCTGTAGGATATGTATAATTTGCAAGCAAAATTTCCCCTTTCTTTACTCCTTTCTTCTTTTATTTTTTGCAGTAATGAAATCCAAACACTTCACTGGCCTTACTGCAAGACCCTCTTCCTAGATTGTCTTTTTTTTCATGGTTGTTCTCTCCCTTAAGCACCAGTAACATTGCAGGAAGCTATGAGATCTGTCCTTTTCTGTTCATCTTTGAAACATTCTGGGCAGACTCTGAGGGTGCTGTAGTCATCGTGGTTTTTTTTTCCTGAGCATCCAGCCAAGTGAGGGCATTACAATGCTGAGCACCTAGATGAACCACTCTCAGAAATTCACCTTTCAGCATACTGTCCTGGGCCCTAAAGGCAAGACTTGGCCCACAGTGGTTGGAAGTGGGCTTTATGGAAAGCTGTATGTTCTAGGAGATCTGACCTCCCTCATTGGCATGATGAACCAGGAAGACCTTATAAGGAATCCACAATGAGCGTAGTCTTATAAAGCCTATGCAGGGTCTTTTTTCCAACCAATATGGAAACCAGCTAAGCATGTTTGTTTTGAGCCATGAAAACAAAGCCACCCGCTGTACATTATGGAGTTGATTCTGAAATCTCTTCAGAAGAGCACCAAAGCTTCATTCAGTTACAAAGCAGACCAAGCTTCAGTGGCTTGAAGAAGATTCAAAGCTTGCTTTAGCAGACTGAAGTGGAGGGGTCTGGCTGGAAAGGGATTGTAGTTTGTGTAGCTCAACCCCAACAATCTCCAAGCACTGGAAAGTTTTCTCAGAGACATTTGCATTCAGAACACAGCAGATGAATCAAAAAGCTTCTTCAACTTGCAGTCAAGAAACTACAATGAAAGATTGTGGCCTTCAGGTTGTAATAGATAGGTACCAAACTTTTAGACCTAAAAATCTTTTCTCTAAAAAGAACCAGCTTTTTAACCCTAAAATGGCAATTGGTGTTATTGAATCAATGGCAGCACATAAATATACAGGTTTGGTTTGCTCTGTATGCTTCTTTCCAAGAATTTAATATTCTGGTCTCATCTCTTGTCTAAGGAACTACCATTGCTGGAATGAAGCCTGGATGACTAGACCTGATCTTCCTGTTGGTTTTGGAGGATGGCAGGTTGTTGATGGAACACCCCAAGAAACCAGCGATGGTAATATTGCTTTAAGTCCTCCTTAGCTATCTTTCCAATGTTTGGGTTCTTTGTGGCAAACAATGAGCTGAGCCAGTGCCCTCATATAGCTTCAAGAAAATGTAACATTTTGACATGTTATTTAATTTAATCTCTCACTGTATCTGTCTTCTCCCCACAGGTATGTATAGGTGTGGCCCAGCCTCAGTTCAAGCCATTAAACATGGTCACGTTTGCTTCCAGTTTGACGCTCCTTTTGTTTATGCTGAGGTACATATCTGAAAATTTTTAGCATGTTGAGTGATATCAGTGGCACCATAGGTGAGACAGAAGATGGGGCTCCACTGCAATTTATGGACTTAGAAGTCACTTTACGTATGCTCCACATCAAAGAAAAATCTCACAATTATATTTTGACATGCAGGCTAGGAGATGGGATATGGCTGCAATGAATGACAGAGATTTCTCTAATCTCTGCTCACCAATGTAATACGCAGAAAAAGCTGCCCTGGCTCAGATGAAACTTCAGGCTGCGGTCATTTATCCATCACAGATTCCAGCTGTGCTGGCAAATGAGTCACTAGTTCTAGCTGCTCATCTTCACCACTTGTTAGCTGTTACCTCCTTCTCAGGCTTGCCAGCAAAGCTGCTTATGTTAAGTCAAAATGGTTGCAGTGATTTTAAAGAAGCCTTTGCTCACTGCGTTCATTCTGGCTGCAGTAAGTCAAGGAGAGCTCACATGGGTGGTTTGACTGGCAGATCTGAGAGGGAAATATCTCCATAAGGAGCAAGAGGGCTTGGTCTGGAGTTTTAACCTCTTGCACCACCATAGCTGGTGTGCCCAGAATTGCAAGTCTCTCTCTAATTGAATTGTACTAGGCAGAAGGAATTGAATTGCTTAGGACAGAAGAGAATAAAGATGTTTTATCTATGAAGCATTCCCCTCTTTATGGTCTAAAACTTTTTGGTGCAGGGGATGTGTAATCACACTCCCCAAGTCCGAATGCCTTTCTCTGTAGCCTACTCAAGTTTACGCAGTCTGTTGTTCTGGAGCTGTGAATAGTAAAATGCATCCAGTCATTCTTGTAGCATATGACTAATTTTACACATGGGACTTCAATGCAAGAAATTAGTGGGACTTCCGGTCAATGTGTCATTGTTTTGAGGGGAGTTAGGCTGGTTTCCCTTCCTCTCTACTTTCACATGTCTCAATCCTTTTTCATTCAATTTTACAGGTGAATAGTGATATTGTTTACTTAAGAAGGGAGAAGAATGGAACCCAAGTGATAGAAAATATTGACACAAAGCATGTTGGGCAGTTAATTGTGACCAAGGAAGTTGGGCGTGATGAAATGAAGGAGATTACTGAGGAGTACAAGTTCCAAGAAGGTAACCTGAAATGGGTTGGGAACATACCGATGTAGATTTACCTCAGTCAGACCTTAGATGGTGGATTTACAAAACTCTGGCACTGAGGGAGCTTCGTGAAAAGCTTCCAAGGTCCGTCTGGAACTATTTATTTGTAACTCCATCCCAGAAACACTGCAGATGCCTTGATGAGAGCACAGACTTTGCTACTCAGAAATGCTTTAGACTGAGTAAGTGCAGTGAAAGCAAAAGATAGTAATGGAGTAATTCAAAGCATTCAAAACAATTCAAGGCTTTCTGTACAGCTGTTTAGATATTTCTTATTCAGGCCAGATGTTCGCACAGAGTGAATCGGTGTAGCTCCATTAATATCAATTAAGCTACATCAATTTATCTGATATGACTTGAATCTAACACTCCTCTCGGAAGCTGGGAATTTCTCCTAACATTAACTTTACCCCAGGAAGGTTCACTGTCCTCATCCATTCATTTCAGCTACCACAAACTATAGAAGATGCCCCTTGTGATTGGTGAGATGGTTTAGCAGTATCCCTGTTTCTTTTCTAAATTTGATTTTCATTTATTTCTAGGCTCAGATGAGGAGAGACTGGCTCTTGAGACTGCTGTGATGTATGGCGTTAAAAAGCAAACTATCCAAGATACCTCGTATCAGCCACAAACAGATGTTGACATGGAATTCCAAGTGCAAAAGGCAGTCCTTGGCAGTGACTTTAAAGTCACTATAATTTTCAGGAACAAAAGTCATAACAACTACACTGTTACTGCCTACCTTTCAGGCAACATAGTGTTTTATACAGGAGTCACAAAAAAGGAATTCAAGAAACACTCTTTCAGTGCAAAACTGGAACCCTATTCAAGTAAGACTTCCATTATTGTTTTCAAACCTGCTAGCATTTTTTAATCTGTGTCATTAACTGTCTGATGTCTCTTACTTATGGGTAGAGACAATTCTAGTAGGGGTAGGATACTCTATTGGGTATCAGGAGATTCCACTCCTAATTCTGGCCCTGCTACCATTGTACTGTAGAGCTGGGGTTGTTTTCTTCAGGCTCTTGCTCCCTGCATAATGCTCTTTTCCACTCAGTTGCATGTCTGGGAACTGTTAATTTTTCTTACTTAGCACAAAAGAAAGGAAAGGAGTGCAGGTATTAAGCTGCAAGGTGTTGTTTTTCATACCTTAAGTCTCCTAGCAGTATAACAGAAAGTGAAGGAAAACTTCTGGTTCCCCAGGGTGCCATCTACAGGGACAAAAAGTGAATATCTTGTCTTACCTGGTAGAAGCTGACAAGCTCTGAGTGGGTTCAGGTGCAAATCTGGCTTTGGAGGACTGGGTGGGTCAGGATTTTGTATTTACAGAGGTCTAAAAAGTTTGTGTGTTAACTAGAATGTGTCACTATAGAGCAGGGGCATTTGTCAGCTGGGCAGGTGCCCCGAAGGTGAGTTATCTTTACAGACGCAGCATTTGCTTTCCCTAGTGTCCTCTGGACTGCGGTGGGGAGATCCTGCCTCCCTCTTGTTATGAGAAAAGCAGTTCTGGCAGCCTAGCTCATGTGGCTGAGGGCAGGATTTTGCACTGCTCAAGGTAGGGAAGAGGGATGTTCTCCATTTTTATTTTGGACATAACCAATCTACTTCACAGCAGCCATATCAGAGCCCCATTCAGAAATCAGTCAGCAAGTGTTAAGGACTTGCTGTACTCCTAAGTGCCAGGGAGCAGGCTGTTTGTAGATCCCTGGCTTCTCCAGTGACAAGTGGCTGCCAATCACTTGTTCTCCTGACAGGCCTGAGTGCTCATGGGTCAGTGCCTCCAGCTTACCAAAAGTGATGAGAACGTGCTCTTATGGAGGCTAAGTCAGAGGATCTTCCGCTTGAGTTCCCTACTGAGAGAGTCAGGAGCAATGGTTTTGCCTTCTTGACACTGCTACCGGGCAAAAGCAACCTCTGCTGAGCGCAGCGGGAGTGGCAAGACTTCAGGAGGAAAAAGGATGGGCCTCTAGATCTGGGTCTGGTGCTGGATCACGGCAACCCTGGCTGACCTCTGAGCTTTCTCATCTCTCTTGTCTATCTTATCCCAGCTCAAGAGACACTATACGCCCTCTCATCTCAAAGAGGATGGGTTTTGTCTCAGTGAGAAGCCTCCATGGTACCACAGTTCCTGCTGTGCCATGAAAAAAAATCTTCTGGTTTCTTCCTCACTTTGAGCATCATCTAAAACTGCACATTTTTATTTGGAGCCGATTAATCTCCGTAAAGTAGGAGTCCAGTTACAGGAACCTACAGGTGGAGGTTAATAAAAATTCTACCTCTGGTCTGTAACAAAGCCATGACAGCTGCTTGCTGGTTCTTTCTAACTCCACAACTCATTTGTGGGGGATCTAGAAATGAGCATTGAGCTGTTTCAACACAGCCTATCAAAACAGTGTGGGGATTTACAGTGGCTTGCATCAGTTACTAAATATTCAATCTGAATTACTGCAAAACATTTTGAGACTTGGCTAGGTACAGTAAAAAAATTAATTTCAGCTGCTCAGTCTAAACTCTGTGCCACCTCTTTGATGGGGGAAAATTCAGTCATCTTGTAGGAGATGTGCAAATACCTGCTACACTTTGCAGTTGTAATTTGTGCTTGGTTCCAGGACTTATGTCTGCTCTTGCATCAAAGGTCTGTGTAAGGTATTACCCAAAACAGAGTTTCTGCAGTGCTTTGATGCTCACCTAGCTCCTCTGTGCAAGAAATGAAATTAATAGATGTATAAGCATCACTGAGCCTCATAATTGATTTTTTCTAACTTAAATAAACGGTTTGTAAAAAAGCTTCTTGAAACCGTGCTGGAACTCTGAATTGACTGACAGTGAGTGAACACAGACTGGAGAGAATCACCTGAGAAAACAGAACATGGATTTTTTTTTGCATGTGTACCAAAATTAGGTTCCCATCACTGCTTCTGGTCAAGGACACCAGTATTAAAGTCTTACCAAATTTCAAGGTGGGAATTAGCTTATGTCTGAGCTACCGTCATTGACTTGTGGAGCACTTTGTCCTGTTACAGGACAAAAAAATTCTCACAAGTTATTACATCTCTGAAGGTGATACGTAAAACTTGAGCATGAATTCTTTCGCCTTTGCCTTGGAAAGGAGTGCACATATGATCATCATTTGCAACTGTGAGAATACTCTGTCGGGTAGGATGGTGATACCTTCTGAGGTGATAGTAGGATACCTTTCAAGGCACTCAGGCAGAATTTGTAGGCTTTGTTGATAGCAAGAAGTGTATATATGTATCTGGAGGTAACAAAAAATTATAATATAATAAAGATGTGTCAGAGGCATTCTTCCAGCTCATGCTACTGAAAGAATGAAGCAAACTAAGTTTTCAAACAGGAAACGAATGCAGAATAATTTCAGAATAATGATTAAAGGAATTGTGTGGGTTGAAAACATCTTTGAGGATTTGAATAGCTTAAACCTTCCAGTGCCTTCAAAGGTGCTCTTGCATCTACTCAGTTATATTTAGTTTTCTTTTTTTTTCTTTTTTTTTTTTTTTTTTGAAAGGCTGCAAGGCAGCTTGGTGTTGTGTATCCCTTGGCTTTCCCAGGTGCTGGGAAGTTGCCAGTGCTAAGCACAGCCAGTGCTAAGGAAATGGAAGTCTATTATTCTTTTTTTTTTTCCTGTGGTGATAAAATTTAAACAGAAAAGTTCATCTTTCCTTCCACTGTACAGTACGTTTCTCTTTGATTGTAACTTATTTATTTATTTATTTATTTACTTTACACGAATGAGAAGTACCTTGCCTGATTTATAAATTACAGTTTGGGGCATTATGGGAAATTCTTTTACAAGAGATACAGAGTGAGAGGGAGGGAGGGAGGGATGGAGGGGGAGCACATCAAGTAAATTTAAGGCTGGCCTGGTAAATCCAGGTCAGGTGGTCACCAAGGGAATAGCTTTGAAACCAAATCAAGGAACTGTTTTTTTTGATGTGCGCGGATCAAAAGAGTGAAAAGGGGTGAATGTCATTTACCCAACTGAGTTCAGTTATCTCAGTGTGTACAGTGTATGTCACAAATACAATACAAATAATGAATAACAGTAATAATCATAGTTAACAGATGGGAGGTCTTGATATGTTTACTAGGGTTATAACGAATGTTTATAGAGGCAAGAGCTCCAGAACTATATATTCTGCCCAGTCACTTAGTTAGCAGGTCTGCTTCTCTGCATCACATTCTCACATCATTGTGGGCCTGGGAATTGCAGTTCAATATGGTTAAAATTAATGATTCCCTGCATCTTAACCATCTAGCTTAGGGGAACTGGTTCCTTCCAATAATTATTGTCAGGGAGCACATGAAAGTTCTCTGGAGGGCATGCCAGTGACAGGAGGACCTCCTTGGTAATTTTATGGCAATTTCAGTGTAGGAAAAAGGTCTAAAAAGAAATAGGGCAAGATCTGAGGGGGGAAGGTGAGGTAAAGAAGTCAAGATAGTCTGGGCAAAAAAATCAAAGTCATTCTTTGGTGGTAGGCCAACTTTTTTCCAAGGCACTTGTGTAAGTGGCACTGGGCATGCTAGGGGGAGCAATTAGCCATTGAATTGTTTCCTGTGGTCTCTCTTCAGCTGGCAATTTCGATGTTGTGATCAAATCGAGTGAGTACCTGAGTGACCTGCTGGACCAAGCCTCCTTTCATTTCTTTGTGACGGCGCGGATCAATGAAACAGGGAAGATTCTGGCCAAACAGAAGGCAACAGTCCTGGAAATTCCTGCCCTGAGGATCAAGGTAGTTTAGGGCTGGGGTGGAAGGGAGCAACCGCAATGCTGCACATGGGCTGTTGTCTACAAGGCTGTCACATTGACTTCGGGGATGGCGGGGAGGGGGTTGTACGTGTGTGTGTGTATGTGTGTGTGTGCACGTTGGACCTTTACTCTGACATGGACCTTATAAAGCAGCAGCTGGCTAGAGTGTACGAGGGTGTATAGGTATGTTATACATTCTATGGAGTATCCCTGCTCTGAAGTCTGATGCTGACAGCATCACTGGTAGTAGAGAGCTGAAGTGATCTCAGTGGAGGAAGGAGGGGAAAAGATCTGAGAAAGCTGGAGAAACTCAAAGGGTAAGAGAGATTAGTCACTCAAGTCTTTAGCTACTTCAGAAGTCTGTTACATTTAAAGCAACACAGCACAGAGGCCTCTTGCTGAGGAATGAAGTGCTGTTGAAGTGAATTTTCTCGGAAAGCTCCTGCAGATGTTGTGGAAAGTTCCTCCTAACTTGGATGGGCAGCACCCTGCTTTCAGGATTTCAGGGCTTTTCCGCTGCTCTGAATGTACTGTCCATGGAGTTTCCTGGAAGTTCAAGCATTTCTGCAGGCAGTGGCATGGTACCTATGAAAATGTAGAAGTGTTATGTTTGTGATAGGACAAGGACCTTATGCCCTATGTCTGGCAAATGCAGGGCTGAGATTTAGAGATCTCAATTCATAACTGGGTATCCAAATAAATTGCCTCATTTTAAAAAGTGCTGAGCCTTCATCTGCTTTGAATGATGTAATTTGGATCTGCTTTTTTCCTAATACTAAAAAAAATTCATAACACCTGTTCAGGAAGCTTTACATCAACATGAATGCAGTTCCCTACAATTCTGAACCTTGAAAGAAATCTAAGTTTATAGGCCTTTTCCTCCCTGTATATTTATTTAAACAAATGTTCGTGTTTCCATTTAATAATACCTGTAGTAATCTTAAACAGCAGCCTTCTGTAGAAAAAGCTTTTTTTAAAATTATAGATCAAAACTACAGCGAAGTTTGCAAAATATTTCATGGTCTGCAGAAATGTCGTTATAATCTGATCAGACTATTGGTATTTTCAAATAAAAGTTTTTTAGTTTTCTGAGCATTTTAGAGAGGAGGTAAACAAGACACATAAAATCTACTTCAAATACCTGTCTTCAATAACCAAATTTTGAAAGGAGAGAGTCCTTTCAATTCAATACTTAAACAGAACATCTTATAGAGGATCCCAAATATAAGCTTCAAAATAGTTTATCCTCCCTGCTGTTATGAAGAAAGGATATTTAGTATATGAGATAGTTGTTGTTTTTTTTTCCAATAACCATGTCTTCTAGTAAAACTGAGAACTGAGTTTGTCTCTTCTTTGCTTCTTTGCGATATGTAAAAATAAGGTGAAATTTTAATAGCTGGGTTTTTTTAAGAGTATGTGTGTGTATGTGCACACATGTATATACCTATGTATTTACAGAGGAAACTTTGATTTATTGAGTTTTTTTAAAGAAATCTGAAGAAGCTAATCTCTACAGATTTCTTGTCAGATTTCTTCATTGAATTTGACTGGCAGACTGGAGTTTTTAATGTGAGAGTAAGGGAGAAAAATGAAAAACCGTATTTCCCCTCATGTCTTCAAATACACCTTTGATCTTTCTCTGTTGGTCTAAGGAGATTGTTGGAGTTAACAGTGTAGGAAATTACACCATATTCTAATTTAGTTTGAGACCAGGTTACAAAAATAAGACTCAGCAAATACAGATCATGATCTCAGTTGCATGTGTGGGAGTTCAGGATTATTTTGAATCCCCACCATGTACCAGTGATCTTAAATGGGCAACTGAAATACGAAGGATGTAAGACCTCTAACTGGGCTAGGACTCCTGAAAATGTCACCCATGTCTTTTTGCAAATTCAGGTGGCCAAATGTTGTTGAGACCTTAGCTGTGAATACCACATTCTTTACTCCAGGCAAAACTTCAGCATTTGGTGCAGAGTGATCCCGTAGACCAGAGTCAGCTTTTTCCAACTGTCATACTCCTTAAAAATTTGCAGTAGGGCTGCAGACCCCAGTATAGCCCTTTAAATTTACTGACAAGATACTTGTTTTTCTTAATTACCTTTCTCAAGGCTCTTTAAAGTAGTCCATGGACTAGCTGGGATCTGCCAGTCATAAGGTGAAACCCCTTGCCTGAGCTTTTTATATTCTACAAGAAATACTGTGTTTCCGAGGTGGGAACAAACAAAATCCCCGTGCACATAGTCTTTGCTTAAAAACACGTTCATTTGGAGGTGTTTTGCAGGCAGCTGTAGTACCAGTCCTGGTCTGAAGGGACAGATGGATCCCTTCAGCTGTGTACTGTAATACATGTGGAAGTCAATACAATCACTGGTCATTAGTCTCGTAGTTTAATATTTGCAGTGCAAAATATATTGGTTTTTTGCTATGTAAGTGTTTTGGAAAACAACTGGCTCTCAAGTCTACATAGAGATCAGGGCTAGAAACCCTTCAGAGCACGGGACACAGTTGCAAGGCAGGGGGAAGGCAGGCACAACACTTTTGGGGCGTGCAAACAATGTGACTCTGTTTCTACTTCAGTGTAGTAAGACCTTCCCTTCTCTTCCAGAACTTACGTCCCAAGGAGGCTTTTCTTCTGATTTTCTTCTGACTAGGCTTATTCTGCCTTACGGTGTTTTGCTGTGTGCTCCATTCCCCCTCCTCTCCTTCTTTGCAAGTTCTGTGTATTTAACCCTACAGATTTCACCACGGGGCATTATTATCAGCTTGTGGAGCGTTGCCCTTTCCTTGTCTTGCAGACTCAAGGTGCGATGGTAGCTGGTAAAGAAATGACTGTGACTGTGGAATTCACCAATCCTCTGAAACAAACCCTGGAAAACGTCACGCTCCGCCTCGAGGGACCCGGCGTGCTGAGAACGATGAAAAAGGAGTTCAGGTAGGGAAGAAAGAACAACCAGCTGGGAGTTCATCCCCTGCTGTCTCACAGGAGGAAGCTCACAAGAGACACTTATCTAATGCAGCTCTGAGTAATTCAATTGAGACGATTCTCTCCTTACTTTAAAATTCAATACACAGGGGAGCTATAGGTCTCAATAGTCAGAAGTCAGGCTGTCCAGAGAGACTGTGAGAACATTTCATCTGTTCACTATCAATGTAGGCAGAGGTAGTGGTTGTGGGTGGTTGCTAATGCAGCCTAGGTTTACTTTTTCACTGTATTACGTTATTTTTAGCACTTGACAATAGCACCTATGAGCCACTATCACAGAAAGAAAGACAGATTTATCCTACACATGAAGTGTTTACTGCCACCCGCTCACGTATGTGCAAATCAAGCCCTGTGCTGTTTTTCAAAAGGGGCTTTTCTCCACACATGTTAATTGTGATTATACAAGAGGTTCAGGTAGCTCAGATGATCTTTGCAAGCTTACGTTGAGACCTGAAATGTGTGTCAGGTTCAGCAGAGCCTGCCGGGAGGGCTGCAGTGGGTGTGCAAGCACGGGGCTGCCCTGGCACAGGGACATGTGGGGAGCAGGGTGCTCTCAAGCCTGAGGAAAAAGGAAAGTCCTTCAGCCACCTTGGTTATACCCACAGTTGCACTTCATGCTGACACGGTGGTACCTGTACGCTAAGCAAGTTGTTTCCTAACCCTCTTTCACAGAGTCAATCACCCTGGTTGGAAGGGATCTCTGAGATCATCAAGTCCAACCTTTAAAAACAAAAAACAAAACAAAACAAAAGAACCAAAAAAACCCCCACAAAACACAACACCCCACCACATCACACCCACCCACAAACCAATAATCCTGGGCACTGGAGCATGCCCTGAAGAACCACATCTGCACATTTCTTAAATACCTCCAGGGATGGTGACTCCACCACCTCCCTGGGCAGGCTGTTCCAGTGCCTGACCACTCTCTCAGTAAAGTAATTCTTCCTAATGTCTAATCTAAACCTCTCCTGCCCCAACTTCAGACCATTTCCTCTGGTCCTGTCATTATTCACTTGGGAGAAGAGGCCAACCCCCACCTCTCTGCAACCTCCTTTCAGGTAGTTGTAGAGGGCAATGAGGTCTCCCCTCAACCTCCTCTTCTCCAAACTAAACAAAACTTTCCATTGGGGTTCAGTGTTATAAGTTCAGCATTAGCCGGTTCCAGGATATATAACCAGGATCCTTGGAAAATTTTGCAGCCACGGCTTAGTTTTGGGCAGCCAAAGCAATGTTATCTATCATTACCTGAGCTGACGGTCCCCAGGTGTGTGCAAAAGGAGTTTGAAAAATTGCCTGTGCTTCAGCAGCGGCATAAATTGTCAGCATTATCTGCAGCCAGTAGGGGAGGTCTGAGCCTGATTGCACCTGGGCCAGGGATAAAAAGATCAAAACCAGCCTCCAGAGTGGAGCTGGATAGAAAAATGACTGTGAAAGGGCATCATGCTGTGCTTGCTTTGTGCACGTGGTATGTCGCAGACACTGCTGAACATGACTCAGCGTGGTCCACACGAGTTACACAAGTTGCAGCAGTAGCCCTCGCTGCTGCCCAGCCATGCCAGCCTCCCCTGTTGGTCTGCATCCTTCTCCATCCAAAAGCTGCCGTGGGCTGTTCTCACCTTCAAGGATGCAGAAGTTGTCAGGTGCATCAAAGACACAGAAGTTAGGGAGACAAATGACTCACGGAACAGATGTAATTTTCCTTCAAGTCACCATGTTTTCCCCTTTTCAGTACTGCCCTTGGCACCATTTAAAATGGAAATGGATCAGCTTAGTCATTTTAAGATTTGACTTCTCTGAGATGAATGAAGGCTGCAGGTTATACACACAGAGGACAGAGCAGGGGGCAGTTGTAGTTTATTTAAATAATAATCATATTTGCCTCCATGCATTCAAAGTGATAAATGGCTCCAGCGTGGTGATGGCTCAGCATATTACAGAGAACCATTCATCACTGAATTCTCTCCCAAGAAAATGAGGTTAGGATGGCTTTACTCCATTTGAAAAGAGAATTAAACCTATTCTAGGCTTTCCCCACCCTTCCATTGCTTCCCTGTCCATCAAGGACTGTCATATATGGGATGTGGCTTTTGCAACTCCTTGTGGGGGTAAGATTTTTGACCTTCCCATATTTTTAAAGTAGCTTTTCTGTGTCACTTGGGTTATTCCACAAAACAGGAATGTGTGATCCAGCTGATTCAGCATTATTCTGGGAATGAAGTGGCTTGAGGGCTTCAGTCTTGACCATTCATGAAGACTATATATATATATATATATATATATATAATGATATGTAGCTATTAGCCTTAGACAGATGAGGATCATGACTTATGGAAAAGCCTTTGGCAGCAGCAGTTCCTACATGGGGCATAATCTTTGGATGACAAATGAGAATTAACCAGGCAGTGATGGATAGTGTTAAGAAGATTTTAGCCAAGCATGCATTCACGCTAGCAGGTATGTCACTTTGGGTGTTTCTACACATCAAAGCTCAGCTAGCATCAGAATTTGTAGAGAGAAGCAAGTTGTTTTGGAAGTAAGGTAGTAAAGAAACAAGAAAAGGTGGGTTTGGTTTTTTAGTATAGCTGTTGTCTTTCTGCACACACACACACAGAATCACAGAATCGTAGTGGTTGGAAGGGACCTCAGAGATCATCGAGTCCACACATATATATATGCAGAGATAATAGCACTATAAATTAGAGATGATAGTGCTACCCTCTCTCACTGGGGCACCATGAAGATGTGGTCTGGAAACCTCCATCCTCAGATAATCTGGCCCCCAAGTTTTCAAGAAAGTAAACAGAATTTTGCTACATAGCAGACTTCTATAATATCTTCTTCACTTTCCATACAGACAATCCCTTGCAGATCATTCCCATAAATTCTAAATTTAAAAGGATATTTAACCTTGTGCAGCAACTGAAGTCATTGCTTTATCATGCTACCATTTTAGTGGGCATCTAGTGGAGCAGGCAGGCTGGCTGAGGGGAAAAGAATCTCTCTCATTAAGAACAAGTATAAAAAGAGGGAAAACACTTGCTGGAAGCAGTCTGCACATGCACACACCAAAAATATGATCTTCCTCTGCTTTTTCTTTTCTAAAACTGGATACATGCCCCAGGGTACCTATGATTGCATATGCAAAATGCAATGCAATACCATGTGAAGATACCTAAGGATACCTAAGGCTAACCTCTAAGGAGCTAGAATACTTCTCATTTTAGTAGGGACAGACTTGCTCTGAAAAAAGATTCAGGTGGGAGGATCACAGGCTAGTTCATTTAGAGATAATTAAGGTTTCTTGTCTTCTGGCAACTTGTGCTAAGCCTGGGCCGTCATTTCTGACCTGATCCTGGCATAGGACATGGTATCTGAGAGCCAAATCCTATCAGACAAGAATTTGAAACAGTAAAGTTTAGCCTTGCTTTACTCTCACTTTATTCAGTTGTTTGCAGAACAGCCATGTGAGATGAGAACACTGGCCAAACTCATAGTCCTCTCACTTAGTGCTGAGGAAAAGATCATTCATTTTTGTAACTAGCTACCCATCACACCACCTTCTCCACGATTCCTTTGGAGCAGCTGTAATCTGACATCCCCCAATTAATCAATCAATCAATCAATCATCAATCAATATTAGCTGTCAAAATCTGCATGCAGAACACAGTGAAAGCACTGAGAAAACAGAAAAACCCAATACTCAAGGCTCTCCATGCATCTTAATTATAGCAAAAATTGAAAATCAAGAGCACAGAATATAGCTTCCTTATAGTATGAGTTATCAAGAGTCATACATAACATAAATGAGTAACTGCTAACCACAGCACTCCTAAGAACACTTTGACTTATTTATATGGATATGAAAAAGACATCTGAAATGCCCAGTGAGGAGATCTGCTGATGTTACCACCATGGCAGGTGGTACAGAGTAGAAGCTGGCAACTGGCTCAGCATCTCAACAGTACAGCATCGGGTTTGCGTAAGAATGCCCTGGACACTTTGTAACAAGGACTTATTTAACCATTTAAGGAATCACCAACGGGTTATAGGGTATAATAAAAAGATAAAATGGAATTACAAAGTAGAAAAAAATCTTAGTTATAAAGAAGATCATTCTGAAAGTGATTGCGAGAGGAAGTGACAGGGGGCAGAGAAAAATCGATTCATTTTTTAAATTTAAAATTAGCCTGGAGGAAAGGCTAGAAAAGTCTTTGACAGAGTCAGTTCTGCGAGGAATAGAAGATGGAGGGAATAATTTATAGGACACTTATGAGAATAGGACACTTATGAGACCCGGGTTCGCGGCTGCAGTGCGGCCATTAACTAAGAGCAGGCGTCCGCGCCTGAAGCCGGCATCACAGCGGCCAGGGCAACCCCCAGGAGAGAGAGGGGCAGAGCCGCGGGGAGGTGCTAAGGGGAGACCGGGTCGACCCCCGATGCGGAGCGGGTTTGAGAATGAGTGAAACCAAAAAACTGAGACATGTTATATTGTCCACTTTCAGTTTTTCCAGGTGTGGGTCAGGTTGAGAGTATGGGCTGACTAATCACAATATTGTTACTTTCCTTTTCCCTACAGACAAATCCCAGCAAACTCTACCTTGATCTGGGACATAAAATGCATCCCAAACCGACCAGGGTTACGGAAGCTGATTGCAAGTCTGAATTGTAATGCTCTGAGGCATGTGTATGGGGAGCTGAACGTCCAGATTCAGAAGCCATGAACAAAGGTGCTGTCTTCATCTCTCATTTAGCTATACTTCAACATACTACATTACAGGGGGGAAAAATAGAGGTAGAAATCTATTTATTTTTAATTTGGTCATCCTTGTCCTGAACAAAATTTGTTATGAAAAAGTAATTGATAACACCGGGGAGAACTTGAAAAAGTATCTGGATAGTGAATGATTTAAAATTAGATACACGTAATTAAAGGCAATTCTAGGCCATATTATTCCTATAGTTCACTTGTATTTATGGTCTTTTGCATTAGTGCTGCAAGGGAATCTGGAAAGCTCTGTTCACCAAAGTAGCCTGAACTTTATTTTTAATTAAGGCCTGATATTTCACTGAAAATGAGAAAAAAAGAACCCACTGTTATAAATTCTTGGACTGAATTACACAACCTTACGGTAGATCATTCAGGCTGCAATAAAAACAGGTATTTCTAGTTAAAGGGACTGCATTATCTCATGATATTAGAATTTTCCAGTTCATGGAGAACTCGCTTTCCTGGAAGTATCTCTCGGGTTGTGTTATCTTCAGAATATTCCCAGCCCCTTGTTTCCTCTTCCTGCTTTCCTGTTCTTTTTCATATATTCTTCCATGTGTGCAGGCACCCACATGTACTCACTCCTTGATATCTTGCTCTTCTTGCCCTATTGATACCCTGTTTCTCTCCTCTGCTCGATGAAAATTCAGAGTTTTTCATGCACCTGCTCAGAGTTCATCATTCCGAACTTGCATTTCCTGGTCACATCTCTTTTATATGGTGTGGTCTCTCTTCATTCTTCTCTCCCTTTCCTTCTATCCTAAACCCATACTGTAGCCCTATTTCCTCTGTGTGTGTGTGTGTGTTGGGGTGTTCCCTGCTCCAGAGCAGTCCAGGCTCTGCCAGCTGATAAATGAGGTTAAGAAGAGAGGAGGAGTGGAGGGGGCAGCATGAGGGTCTTCTCCTGCCAGCCTCACAAGCCTAACAAATGTCCTGCACTGGAGCTGCCACCTGGGGAGGATGAGTCTAGACTAAACCATGCCTGGAAGTTTCCATGGAATGACAGGTGAAGCGGAATGATGTCCTGTTACGTGAGCGACCCCAGGAAGATACAGGGACAGAAACTCAGCTGCAAAAGGAATAAAAATGTATCCTGAGTCAGAAATGCCCCAGGCTGGATCTGGTTCCTGCCTTTCTTGCAGCATATTCCTCTGCAAGGTGCAGTGGGGCTTCCCAAAGTATCGCTCTTCCCCTGAGGACCTTCTGGCCCAGAAGCTGCTCTGAATCTGTGGTTTCTGTTAGTCTTCCACGCAGGGTACCGCTCCATCCTAAGCCATGTACCTCATTGCGCCAGGGCAGCAGGAGAGGGGTGTGTGTGTTCATACCTCAACTCCCCTGACATCGTTCTTGGGATCTTTTTCCATGAGGTCAAGATGCACATGCCACAATCTGCAGCAACTCCTCTCCAGTGGCCAGGGTGTGTAAGAGCATGTCCCGTACCAACAGCACAGGTGAGCTAGCTGAGCTCCCAAAGAAGTTAAAAGAAGCCTCATGCTCATTAGACACTGGGACTTTATTGTGCTGTGTATGGCTGGGTCATTTTGTCATCTCATTAGTGAGAGAGCAACAGAAATAACTTACCTTCTGATCCTCTTCTTGCTACACATTGCCTCCTGCAGAACTTGTAATCAGCTGTTAAAAACAAGCAAGTCCAGGGAGGGGAGAGAAAAAACGCAAGCTACTCTTTTGCTGAAGTATGTAGAACAACTCAAAGATTCACACCACCTCAGTGCTCCAGGAACTCCAGACTTTTGGGGGCTTTCATTTCAGGCATAGGCACACGCTCGTTTTGTACAGCTTATGTGACCACGTTAGAAATTCTGCAATGTCAAAGTTTCCCAAACAGGTCTTCTGGTGTACAAGGGACTGAAGAGTGTGTTGTAAATGCAAGGTGACAATCTCTGTTAAGTAATTAAGCAGTCCTACCGGAGCATACATCATCTAATGAAATTATCCATTTTTTGCTCTTGCATATAAACCTGCTTTCCATTTTTATAACCACAGTGTAATAAGAATTTGAAATAAAGCACATGTGATTGCACTTATGTCTTGTGTTCTGTATTTTGACTAATCACTTCTGTGTCGCAGCATTATAACCACTTGCTGCATCTTAATTGTAAAAGTTAAAAAAAAATTGCTTCTGGGCCATGCTAATAAAGGTGCCTTTTTTGGTGCTAAGGAGAAAACCTTATCTTTATTTTTAAAAAACACAACCAAACATTTACCAGTTGAGTTTAACTACTTCCTTTTGTTTTCTTTTTTAACAACTGACTACCTAATGCATTGGAGAAGGGGACAATTTCCAGAGCACATCACAGTGCCAGCAAAGAGAATCCCCAGATTCCCCTGGAAATTGTTTTAACATGTCAGAGCTCACTAAGTGGCTGGTGTGTTCCTCATGAAACCCACTTCTAAAGTGTGTTTCTCTCAGCTAAATATTTCAAGGTATTTTATTAACAGTCGTTAAGCTGAATGATGTTCACCAGGAGACAGGAAATATTTTTATTGACAGTTTATAAAAGAGTATATTTACTCCTTATGTACTCCTTATATATATATAAGGGAAGTGATGACTGGGAATAGAGGCCACGGATGTCAACAGCCTTTGGCTTCACCAGCCCATTCACTCTGTACAGAGTTACTCACAAAAACCGAAGGACAAAATGAGGATAGCCTCTAGGATTTCAGCCACTCATCACCCTGTGGCTGGGCTGTTGCATGAATCATGGGTAAAATCCGATCTAGGAAGCATTGAGTGCTGTGATAGCACTATATGTATGCATAGGAAATAATCAATAAATAAAAAGGTCAGATTGGCAACCCCAGATCTGGAGGATCTTTGAACCTGAAAAAAGTTGGCAGTGAAACTCTTCAGCTGAGGTCTCTTTTGAGTGGGGTGAACTTGTGTCCTCAGCCCAGCCATCACATCTCGGATATGGACCGGGGAGAAAAAAGCCCAAAACCAAACCCCTGCATCTACAGATCCCACACTCCAGCAGCTCAGAGAAGACAAGTACAAACAAAAGTCTGTGCACTCCTAACAGCACACCTCATTTATTACCAACTTATTACATCCAAGCTACAGAGCAGGTTGCTTCAATTACCATCAATTTGTCAGATTCAAAACCTTCTTATGGACAAAAGGAAACACACCTTACATGCAAACTTAGGAATAGGATATAAGACTATCTATTTCTAATCTTATTAAAAATAGTCTAATCAAATTATTATTATTATTATTATTAGCTGAGGTAATTAGGTGGTGAAATTATATTCTTGTATTTTTCTTACAATGATACTGACACACTCCAAATTATATCAGGGAAAACCGATACACATAAACTTTCTAGCATATTCTCCTTTCTCTGCCTCTCATATGCACCACTACGCTGCCCCTGTTATGTCTTCAGTCTGGGGTGAGGGCATGTGTAACAGCAAGTCACCAGTGTCCTCCAGCAAGCAGAATGACATTAGTGGGGGGAGTTTCTCTTCCTCATTGCTGTGATAAGCAGAAGTGAAAATTGCTTCCTTCTTACCACATGATTCACCAGAGGTCATTGTTACGTGCTTACTAATACGCTCCACATATCGTTCTTTCTTCACTGGTTCACAACTCCACAGTAGACCCAAATTTGCTATATGTGATGCATTTTACATAGGTTGTGTACTTGTTGTTTGTTCTCCTTTTTAACATCTAAAATCTGGCTTGCCCACCTGCTAAGGTTGCACCTTTTGAAGCCAGTAATTAACCATTGATGAGCTATTTGTAGCCTGAGGCCTTCAACATCATCCTGCACCTGTACTGCCAGGGCCTCTGTCATCCCATGCTCCTGATTCTTTATGCTGCATTTTATTTTGGGGTCATAAATAGTTCATTCTACACAGAATAACTACCTGCTGTTACTGTCTATTAGTTATAAAAACTACATACAAGAGTAAACATTTCACCTTGCAATTGGATAAAGCAAAGCAAAAGCTAAAACAAAGCCAGTTGTAGGCACCAGGTCATTAGATAATTGCCTTTATAGCTGTGAGAAACACCGACTCACATCTTAGAATTTAAAGAGGACAAAGTCACCGAAGCAAAGGTTAAAAAAAAAAAATAATTTATTAATACGAAACAGCGCTGAATCGGGTGCACCAAAAATAGATGCACGATGATCTTTTATCTTTCAGGTATTTTATACCTTTATCCCGGCCGCTTGAGTCTCTGTCTCCCTTCTCATTGGCTGAGAAGTTGGAGCTCACATTCTTCCCGACCGCTTGACCTATTACAGGTTTATTTTGCACTTTTTCCCAATAAGGCACACACACACCTATTCTATGAAATCATTATCCTAAATACGCCTTTGATTAGTTGATTATGCTACATGTTATTTCACAGTCTTTGTTACCATCTACTTGGCAGATTTACCAGACTGGTTTCTTTGGCCTTATTGATACTCCCCTACCCTTTGGGTTTTTGTGTTGAAGGCCATGTTCCAGTTTGTTTCTCTTTACCTAGATAACGCTTTGCAAACAAAGATCCCTTGAGAGACCAAGGGCATTTCTGGGGATTAATTGGATACAATTTATTAGACTCTACTATTACTAAGGCTTCTTTGTTAGTACTATCACACTAACAATGATACATCAATTAGCTGAAGCAAAACTTAGCTTATTTCCCACAATCCACCCCCTTTTTATTTATTACATTTTTGCTGAAGCTAATAATTTCATTTCCATTTATTTAGTAATAACTGCAATCTTTCACTTTGTTCTTTTTTTTTTTTTTTTTTTCGGTAGTCTCTTTTTCGTAGGACTATACTCTTTTCGTGATATAATACCGTAACTCGGGGCCTTCACACTTGGTAGGCTAGCTACTTGCATTCCTTCTACTACACTGGAGACTAACCTCACTACACACAGAATAAAACAAGGGATGAACAGCAGTCCAGCGGTAGCACATATCAAAACAAAGTCTATTATTTTTTTTTTTACCAAGATGTTCCAAAGACGTTACTTCACTAGTTGATATCTATCAGGGACTGCCACTTCTGCACCGGAACATGTGCTAGCTTTTTGATATTTGCTGTTATCTGTTTCACAGCTTGTCTATTATCATTAATTTTAAGACAACACTTTGATGTATTATATTTACCGCATATTTTACCTTTTTCTGTTAATAGGTAATCTAATGCCAACCTATTTTGATATATTGCCGTTCGCATTTGTGTTTGTAGTAGTTACTTTGAGAATGGCTTGTAGTCTAACTATTTTATTTAGTACTAAAATTTTGTGAAATATTTTTTAGTCTCGTTCGGATTTTGTCAAGCTCATTGATAAACTCTTATTACATGATTTTGCTAGTGGTGTTGTCCCTCTGGCAAGTCAAGAACAAAGAATTTTTAAGTTTTCCTTTTTGCTAATTTCTTTACTTGTTGTCTTGCATCCCACATGCTAAGGTTTGTAGAAGGAATATTTTACTTAAATATTATCTCTAAGTTTCATGTGCATTTGATTCCATTTTCCTTGGTACTTTTGACAATTCTAAGGGGGTATACAGTGAACTGTAACAATCCATTCCTGGTGACAAAAATAGTTCTCCTTCCCTGGGTACAATATTTTCTATGTCACCTTTTCTTTAGACTAAAACTTAGTTCTATTGTGCATTGTACTCAAGCTACTCAGTAACCATTTGGGCTGGACAGGTTGGGCTACCTATGGCCACCTTTCGGATCCCCTCGGACTCCCGCATATCCAACAATTACTCAAATTGAAGCTTTTTGCTATTTCACTTCTTAAT
>NW_015090830.1:16387716-16427780 GCF_001431845.1 Calidris pugnax | reverse complement strand
GAAGGATGCCACCTCTTAACGTGGACAATAAGAGGAGGCTGGTCAATACACTGCTTTCTGTACTAGAGTTTGGGGTTTTTTTAGGTCCTCCACTATGAATGAAGTGCAATAGTATTAGTCTTTGCTGCAGAAAATTCAGTTTTTTGTTGCTGTTGTTTGTACTTAGAAAAGGTACTTAGAAAAACAGTGTGAGAAACACCGACTCACATCTTAGAATTTAAAGAGGACAAAGTCACCGAAGCAAAGGTTAAAAAAATAATTTATTAATACGAAACAGCGCTGAATCGGGTGCACCAAAAATAGATGCACGATGATCTTTTATCTTTCAGGTATTTTATACCTTTATCCCGGCCGCTTGAGTCTCTGTCTCCCTTCTCATTGGCTGAGAAGTTGGAGCTCACATTCTTCCCGACCGCTTGACCTATTACAGGTTTATTTTGCACTTTTTCCCATATAAGGCACACACACACCTATTCTATGAAATCATTATCCTAAATACGCCTTTGATTAGTTGATTATGCTACATGTTATTTCACAGTCTTTGTTACCATCTACTTGGCAGATTTACCAGACTGGTTTCTTTGGCCTTATTGATACTCCCCTACCCTTTGGGTTTTTGTGTTGAAGGCCATGTTCCAGTTTGTTTCTCTTTACCTAGATAACGCTTTGCAAACAAAGATCCCTTGAGAGACCAAGGGCATTTCTGGGGATTAATTGGATACAATTTATTAGACTCTACTATTACTAAGGCTTCTTTGTTAGTACTATCACACTAACAATGATACATCAATTAGCTGAAGCAAAACTTAGCTTATTTCCCACATAGCTAAACAAAGCACAGAAAAAGCTTGACAAGTCCTGACGCCTGTGCTGCTAGCTTATCACCAAGCTGTGACCTTTTTTGCAGCATCTTACTTGTGGACTGGAATCAGAGAATGTGACTAAACATTGGCTTTTTCTAATGACTGGTGCTGCTAAGGATAATTTGTTTCAGCTGAAACTAATCAATAAGTGCCCTGCCAAATGGGTGACACCCCTGGACCCCACCCTTTTCTCCTGCTGGGAACTTATATACTGCCCTTTCTTCAGCATGTTGCTTTTATGTTTGTCCTTGTTTTCCCTGAAGAGGAGATAGAGGTTGTTGGTGCTACCTTCTGAACTTGAGTGATGGTGCAATGGAGGAAGACAACCAGGTAAGAGGGGGTGGAAAAAGCGTCTGAGCTTGTTCAAAGCAAAATTAATATCTGTATTATGAAAGAGGAAAGTTAAAGCACACTATGAGTGCTGACGGAAGGAGAGGGATTGTCTTGTATATTGGAGCTGGTATGATAGCTGGTACTGAGTAGGGGTGTGATATGTACATTGGAGTAGCACCTGTAATAGAAGACAGTGCCTGAGAGAAGCTATGAGGTTTTGACGTGTAGGTGAGAGGGATTTACTCAGTGCTTGAAAGCAAAGTTAAAAAGGCTGAGTAGAATATTGAAAAAAGAAAACAAGGACCCTATGATAAAGAGGGGAAAACATCCAACCTGCTGTGGGTGAATCTGCTTTGTCAGGGGTGTTGGACTAGATGATCTCCAAAGGTCCCCTTCAACCCCTACCAGTGTGTGACTCTGTGAAAATATGGCCAAAATGATGCAAAGTGAAGAGCCCTGGTGGGGAGAGGTTGCGGGAGAGGGGAGAGAAAGCTGCAAGAGATGAAGGTCTCAAGGCTGTGTTGCCTGATGCACAGAATCAACAGGAGATACTGGTGGCAGTCCCGTCAGAAGGCAGACCTCCTGTCTGTCACTGGAGCTGGATGTGGGCTGGCAGCAGAAGGACTCACCCCTTCTGCAGGTGGGTCTGTGAGCCTATGCTGAGGGCTGCAACTAGGCTTAGGAGCAAGCTTGGTCTGCAAGGCTGGCAAATCTTGGGGAAGGGAAAGTCAGAAGTTGGGCTGGGTGCTTGAAACCTGGGCACTGTGAGGCAGTCAGCAGCTCTAAACCAACTGCGTGGCTGAGTGTGCTCTATGAGGACATCAAGGCCGGCCTCAGCATTTTCCTTAAGTCACCTGCAGCCCAGCCCAAATGTGATTGTGTTTATCTGGCCTCCCCGGTATCAGTCTGGAAATAAGTGATCCCTTGGGAGTGCTCACTCAACTCCTGCTCATGTTTTGGCTCATACACAAGGGCCTGATGTGTGCTGTGAGCAGCCCCACTGGAAGCAGATACAACAGCAGCCAGACGGCTGAGTCTTCTGTGCTTCCAGGTGTATATATAAGGGACACCCACAAGGTGATGGAGGAGGAATGAGTGCTTTTGCTGTCGACTAGGTAACTATTTTGCACATAGACGCTTGAGTTGCGAGTTATGAATTGGAGAACTTGTGAGTTAGAAACATCACTAATTAAGGGATGAATCAGTGAATTTACAAGTTAGACTAGTCTGCGCAAAGGGGATTTCACCCTTGTTTGGAGTGTTTGTTTTCTTTCCTAGTGTGTTCATAAAATAAAGTTTAATTTACAGAGTACATGGTCCTGTAAATTTGAGTGATCCAAATGGATCATAACACTCTTGATCATGAGAAATGGGAAATGTCTCATGAAAACTGTAGTAGCAGTGTGTTGCAGATGCAGGTAATTTGTTTATAGTTAGCATCCTTTTTGGGCACAAATGTAGTGTCTTTTTTTGATAGCTTTGGTGGCTTTTTCTTTTGTGAGCCTTTGCAGCTTTGTTAGCTTTTAGCATCTACCACGTGCTTGGGAAAGTAGTTCCCCAGGTGTGCTACCAACAGATATGAAGAACTATCTCACATCTACTTTGAACCTCATTCTGCTACTGACATCCTTTGACACCATATCTCTGGTACTGGAAGTGTCAGGGGAAAACTTCTTCCCTCTCCGACATGCAGCCTAAAATTTCATAGACTTCTGTACTGTATTTCCTCCAAATCATTTCTTTCTCAGACTTAGGAGTTCTACCTTAGTTGCTTTCGGCATGGAAACTGTTCCACACCTGTGATTATTCTTATTTCTCTCATCTGAACTTCTCCCAATAAAATGTCATTTTAAGTACCATTTAAAAATAAGACAGCTGTTTTAAGCATCTGTATTTTGAAACGACACTACTAATGAGTGAATGGCCTACCTGTGCAGGGAGAATGTGGGTCTATTGGAATCCAGGTTCGTTAGGTTAAACCTGGACCCAAGTGTGGCTGAAACAACTAGATTCAAAACCTGCCCTGGTTTCAAGCTCTGTACAGTCCAGGTTGAACACATTATATTCTTTTGTGTGGAGTGTTATGAAAAGCCCTGCCATCTCATGCAACCACTAGTGTGACTGCTCTTCAAAAGACCAAGGATCAGCTTTCTACAACAATTTACTAATGAGTAAGACATTAACATTTGAAAAACAGCTGATTTTTCATCACTACATAGATTCATAGGGTCCAGAGATGCACTTAAATGTTATCTGCATTCTGTTCTTCAAAGTAAAGATGCCTCTCTACCACAGTAATTATGAGGTGCCCTTCAGGCTGTTTTATCCAATTACAAAAATCTTCTGTTTGGAAATATCCTGCAGAATAACAGTGAAATGCTGCTGTGAACTTCAGACAACTAAACAGCTACAACCTCATGGAGTAAGGGATAAAATTAGTGAGCTGTAACTCAATTTTAGCATTTTTCAGCAATATTTGCATTAGTAAGTTGAGTAAGGGCAGATCTGTACAGTGAAGCAGCTGGTGTCAATTACCCAACAGCTACACTATATTTTGGAGAGTTCATCTTGGACTTGCCCTACTCTGGTCTGAATGGCTGCAAGCACTTGAAGAGCCTTTGGGTGCTCTCTTCAATTGTCTCTCACAGACAAAACTGAGTTGAAAAAATGTGTGCTCCAAGATCACCCTGATGCAAACCAAAGCACTGTAAGCTGTTGTTTCGAAGACATGTTCCTGGTCAGAAGATGTGAGAGATGGTCAAGAGCTCAGCATCTGTGACAGCTGCGTGGCAAAGATCTGCCTGGGCAGCACGATCCGAGAGCATCGAAGTATTTGATGTTTCCCTGTGTATCTGTACTGGTACAAAAGCACTCACACTGCTACTGCTCACTGCTGTGGAAGGCACAAACACGCTGAACACTGTAAGCAGTAGTTCAAACACACGTTCAGAAGTAATGGTGTGAATCAACTTCTAGCAAAAGAATTTCTAGTTTCCTGCAGGTCTGGGTTCTTACCAGCAGGAATTCCTGGTGTCCCCTATAGAGCAGCACACTCTGATCTGGTTTGATCATTGAAAGTATCTTTACACTAATCTAGCTGTATCTGTGCTTGTGATTGTACCAAGGCGCGTATTTTGGGAACTTGCCTCCTTTTAAGAGAATGCAATCTACATCATTAGTGATATACACTGGCTCCAAATCCCCTTTGCAGCTGTAAAAGTTTACCCTGATGTTTGCTTAAAAGTTTGTTGGGTTTGTTGTCCTTTATAAAGCAAACAACTTGAGCTAATTTAGGGACTGTTATAAAGTTGATGTTCCAAAGCCTCTGCTGCCTAAACAGTTTAGTTTATAGAAACACATTTTCACGTACTAAGATAAGCTTTGCACACAGCCATTACAAACCCCACTGCAACATGTCAGTGAATTATTTTCTGCCTTTCAACTGGTTAAGTAAGGTAGCCACAGCTTTTGCATTATAAAACTATACTTTGTGCTCCAATCAGCTAGCTCTGGAAGAGCTTTTAACTAATAAAACCTATTCCCAAAACTCTGTTGGCCTCATCAGTGTTGCTGGTGCCCAAGAAAAAAATGCCTTTGTGTTCAGAGACACTTAAGCATTGGGGAAGCGCCATTATCAAACTGCAAATTAACTTGCATCCAACTGTGGTTACAACTGAAGGTGTGAGGTTAGGCAAATGGGAAAAGCCATCATTTAGAGGAAAGGGAAAAATAAGCAGACTTCAGACTGTGGGGGGTCAGGAATATAAGAAAGTAGAATAAATATTATGTGTCTTATTGCTGTGTTTCTAGTGAAGCTGTGTAACATGAGGTTGTTCTTGGAAGACATCCGTTTTTCTAGGAAAAAGCATTTGGTTTGTTCAGCTTTTTGTGAGCTGGAGTTCTAAAACCTCACTGAGCTAATGGACCAGGCAAAGACACTGCACTCATCTTTGCTATACTTCAGCTGCTTACTGGTGCAGACAAAGATACCCCATCCTTTGCTCTCAGTCATCATGTTTTTCACAGCTCACACCATCCCCAGTTTGCCTCTTCAGTGTGACCGTGAGGCTGCTCCAGTATTGCACACCCTCTGCTGGGTGGGCTGTGAGTGCTGGGGGTGTCCTGAGTGATAGTGCACCCATCTACACAGCCTCACACTAGTTGAAATACATTACGAATCTTAAAGCAGCATGATCTCAATGCTTCCTAAAAGATGAAGATCTTTCTCATTGCCTTTTTATCGGTAATAAATTTCTGGTTGTCACCATATGCTAACCTGTAGTCTAACCAGATTCCTCCATGACCGGTCAATTTTTAAAGTCCTAAGAAAATAGTTTGTGTTGTAGGCTCGTTGTTGACATGTAAGTTTCTTATGTTCAGCAGTTTGGCTGTTACATCCCATAGGGCACAGAATGCTGAAAATCCCTGCATGTGATTTTTAACGATTAGACATTGATTTCCCAGAAGAAAGTAAGACAGCTCAGGACAATAATGAGAGAGAGGGGTAGAAGAGGCTGCATCAAGAATAACATGGAAAGCATGTTATAAGCAGGCGAAGTGGTTATGCAGTTTTCTTTCTGTTGTCTGTAATTGCTGTCACCAAGTAAGTCTTGGTTCCTTTATGTTACTTCTTCCTGGAGCAGGAAAGGGACTTTATGGCTCACACCTTCTTTTTTTTTTTGTGTAGCAAGAACATCTCTATTGCCTTCTGCCCCATTCATTCCCTCCTTTCTTCAAAGTGTTGTAATAAGTGCTTTATACAGATGGCACTATGGGTTTGGACTGGAAATTTGGAGTGAGAAATTCTGTCTTTCCCTTGGGTATACTGGAAATGCCTAGGAAGTTATCCACCTTGGCATTATCATTCTTCTTCTTGGTCAGAGCTGGAACTCCCCTCTAAGGAGAGGTACTAGGCAGCTGCAAGTACAAAAGCTCTCATACTAGGAATTTATGGGATTTGTATTTCCGGAGATCTGTGTGGGAATTAACTTCAATGACTCTACAGTCATTGGAGTTGCCCAGACACCTCTGCAGAGATATTTTTCTCTCCTGGGAAGGGCTGATTTAGGTTCATTGCAGCCAGAAGTGAGCTATGCTTTGGGAAGTCCCAACTCAGGCGCCTAAGTTGCCAGCCATGCAAAAGTTTGGGACAAATGCAGAAATCCTGCTTCACCCATTTCAGAATATGCAGCTCCTGGCCACCCTAAATTAAATGCGAATCCTTTTAGAACAATTTTCTCTAAGTGACTTGCATGGGGAGAAATTGTATTAAGGTGAATGCTCTGTTATTTTCCGTTTTCTCATACTTTGTGCAGAAGCAATGTCATAACAGTGACAATATTACAGCAGAGAAGCAAAACCCATGGAATGGGCTTGCTTTGCTTTCAAGCAGATCAGCTGCAAGCTTTTGGCCAGATACCATTACCAATAGCTTGAGTATTTTGGCATGTTAAAGCAGTGTGAATTTGTTCTATCACATCTTCCATATAGAACACGGAATGGGTATTATGTAGCCTCTAAGCAAAACCTACCAAGAGAGGCCACTCTGGCTTTTTAGGGCAAATGCAGCACTATACAGCTAATGAGAAGCACATATAGCAGTATCTGCAGTATCTGGGACAATCTGGGTTAAAAAGAAAGTGGGATTAATTTTTCGTTTGTTTATGTGAATGCCTTTTCTTGACAACAATAATTTTACATAATTTTCTTTAGCTACTTTTCATGATTCTAAGCAGGCCTGTGTTTAAGAACTCCTGTAACAGACTGTATAATTTCTGTTTCTGATTTTTTTTCTGGGTTTTCTGCCTCTGATCTGGTTTTGCCACTGTGTCAAAGAAACTGATGAGAACTCGTACCTGCTGATAGGGATGCCACTGCAATTTACTCAGTGGGTTGATTTGTCTAATAGGGTGCTGCTTGATCTGATCTTGAACAATTATGCAATTATGAAAAGTGGCATTTAATGCTATTTGAAGAAAGAATGAGCTAAGACCTCATAGGAAAAAAATGACTGTGGGGAGGAAAAAGTGTCGCATTTCTCTCATCTGCTTTGGTGGCACAGCTCTCTGCAACATTGCTCAAATCTGTGCATCTCCTGCTGTCCCAAAGGGTCCGATGATACGAACACTTAGCAGAAGCACAGTTAACAGTGTTTCTCTAAGCTGGACTGCAAGTCCTGAGAAGAGTATTTTTCCTGAACATGCTCATAGCAACTTAAAGCAGTGGTGGCCAAGCTAGTAAGGTGACACATCTTGCAGTGCCAGAGGAGGGCTGGGTACCAGGTGGCCCCTCTCCTTCCTACATCACCCAAAAGCTTTGTGTCCTCCCCACTGCCTCATAGGTACTTCACGTGAGTTTAGTGCCAGAAACAAAAGGCCTTGAAAAAGGTGATATTTAAAGAGGATTTCAGACACTACAATTTGTTCAGCCTATCAGTCTCTTGCACAAAACTTGTCCCTATAAAAAGGGCGCTTAGGAACAAACCATGGGCTAAAATAATAGTGCTGGTGGGCTGCATGATGCCCATTCAGCTGCAGGCTAAAGCTGCAATCTTGCCAAGATTCTAGCAGCTGTGCTCCCCTTGATTCTGTCTGCTTTGGACATGATTGGCAGCTTTGACCTGACAGGTCCAAGCATGTAAAGAGAGTCCGGGGAATTTGCTCACCCTAGGTACTTGCCTTCCCCTGCTCTCACTGGGTCTACATAGAAAACATTAAGAGGTCACAAAGTCAAGTGCTTGGACACAGGAGTGCACAGCTGATCCTAAGTCAGCCTCTCTTTGCAGGGCAGTCATCACCATTGCACATACAAATTACAGACCTTTTTTCCTGCAATAATAGACCCTTCTTTGGCCAGGATGAGTGGTTCTGAGCCAGGTAGGAGGACTGTGAAGTGAGTGCAATCTTTGCTGGATCCCAGCCTCATCTCCTGAGGGAGTGAGGGGAAATGTTGGGGATAAGGGAAGGGATTAGCAGAAGAACAAGATGAGGGTCGTGACTGCTTAGGCAGTGTGTGCCTTCAATGGCACAGAGCTCTTCTGGTGGTGGGCTGGTGGGTCTGTCTAGGATGAGTGATTAGGTGTTTGCAGCTCTGGATGATGGATTGCAGGCATACAGCTCCTGTGTGCAGAGGCAGCGTACTCATTGCTGTGGGAGAAGTTAATGAGGGTCACACACTGAATCCATAAAATGCATCAGGAAGTCTAACTCCTTTCAAAAAACAGCTGTTAATTGAGCATCCTGATTCTCCAGTTAGCTTTTTGGCTTCTCATTACTCAGTGTTATGGGGCTTGTTGGGGAAATGCAGGTATGATGTACAACAGAAAGCCTGTGAAGAAAGAGTAACTGCTTTCTGAGAAACGTTTGAATGGTGGGGAGGAAAAGCAGACCAAGCTGGGGCTTGTGGTGCTCCTTGACCTCTTCCCCTGGCGCTTTCTTCCTTGGCCTTAAGGAATTTAGGACAGGAACTTCAGATATGTTGCAGTACAAAAACCTAAAGGAGGGGCTGTCATAGAGCTGAAGGACAGAAGGCAAAATTCTTGGCCGAGGTGCAGGGTATCTGTGGACATCGTATGGGAGGTGGGATCCCCCTTTTTAGCCCTTAACATCTGTGGTGACGCGTGTTTGGGGTAGATTGGCTGCACTACCAGCTTGAGAGGGGGAGTATCCCATGCTGCTTTCAGTAGGAGAGTAGTGTCTGAAATGATAGGCCACTGCAATAAACAACTTTACAAGGACTTCATTGTCCAGTTCTTATAACTTTTTATTTTAACGATTTATTATATTAAATGATGTTAAGTATCTGGCTGGTTAAACATTTTTATCTTCCGGTAGGATCAGGGCTTTCAGGCAAATCCCAGCCTGGCAATCTTCCCTAGGGAAAGCCACCACCACCAAGGCTGCTGAACTTAGTCTGGATGAGCACGTGTGACAATCCAGAGGCTGTCAGTCCTTCAGCCCCACAGTGAGCCTACCAGCTTGGGGCTGGGCTGCAACACACAAACCCAGGGTGATAGAGTTGAAGTCTGACCCTAATGGTTGATGTGGCTGGGAAGTAACTGAGATTAGTCTGGCAAGTGCCTGTAGCAGCAGAGATCAGAAATCCATTCATATCCCTGTTACTTGGCCATTAAGACTCATACAGTGATCGTTGAGGCAAGAGAGATTTGACTTTGCACTTCCCTCTCTGTCCCTTGAAAATAAAATAAGAAATATGTGAGAACACCAAATAATTAAAAGACAATAGTGGTTTTCCTTTACCTTTATTTCTTCTGCTTCATGAATTCTGAGGCATATCATTGATGCCTGATTCACTCTCACAATCCACCTCACTAGGCTCCTAGCAAAAAAAAACACATGGGGCAATGAAGTCAGCTCCAGGAGCAGCACTAGTCTTCCTTGTGCACACCAAAAAAAGCTAAACAATTAAAAAAGATAAAACAATTAAACAATAACACAAAGAAAAAGTGGTAAATTACCTTCTTTTAAAGTGTGGCTGTTGCTTCTCTTGTTGTCACATATACTGACTTCAGGGGATTTCCAAAAATTTACAGGAAAATCAAGGGGATTAATGGGAATAAAATCAGGGAATCTGAACTGGGACCATATCTCTGTATTGTAGGAAAGAACTGAACCCATTGCTGAAGCCAGGGAAAGGGGGAAGCCTTTCTGCTGATAAACCATTTGCCAAGGGAGACAATGAGGTCAATCAGACTGAGCTGGAAGATGATTCAGGATAAATTAGCTCTGCAGCTGATTTTTTTTGACATCTTTGTGCAAGTCAGTTCTCTATTTTGTATCCTGGTTTTACAACTGGGAAGGGGTCATACTGCCTGCAAGCACTGCCTAGAGACAAGGACCAGTGCTGAGCCACAGACTCCAGAAAGTGATCCTCAGAACAATCACTGCTGTTCTTTTATAAAAATCTTCACACCTGCAGGGAAACAATAAATCGGGATAAATGATGAGAATATAAAAACTTTCAAAGCATGGGCTAATTCTTACTAGACTTCAAATGAAAAAATGTATTTTTTCCTCTAAGACTTACGTGGGTGGTGGATTTAAAAAAAAAATAGAAATGTGGTATTATTACACTAGATTATTATAAATTCTGTATATAATGGAGAAGTAGATAGAGGAGTTAAAGTTATCCTGTATGTAACATCTGCGGCAACAAATGCCCCAGATGGTTGCTTTTGGTGAGTGTTGATTTGCAGAGAGGTACTAGGCTGTTTTTGAAAGGTAATGAGTAAAAAAAAATGCTTGGTTCCAACTGCCTTCAGTGAAAGCACATGGCTCCTCTCAGGAAGAGATGTGTCTTACCAGAATGCATACAAGAGCATTGACAGTGTGCCAGCTTTTAAAAGAATCAATATTAACTATGTTTTGTTGCATTGTAAAGACAGGTAGAAGTAATACCAAAAGCAGCTGTTGTGTCAGAGTTGGACTAGCTTACATCAGGTCTTGGTTTGGCTTTGTGCTCTTTATTGACTAAGAGGTAGTATTCAATTGCAACAGAGTGTTCTACTTTTAATTAGCCCGGGTTGGATGCTTGTATCCTGAGTCTTTGATAAATTTAATTTGATACTGGTGCAAACACTGAACTTGACATGGCTTTGTCATCTTTGACTCAGAAATTTCTCCTGAGAAGTACATCAATTGAGCATTGCTTTGTGACAAACACAGTGAAACATCTCCATGATCCAATCAGGTTATCTTTTTTTCATCAAAGATCAAAATTTTTACTACTGCATCAGCCTTGGAAACATTCTTCACCTGTGTTTCCTCCTTCAATGCATTTGTAAGTCATCCTAAGTGTCTCACTGTACTGAAGGCTGGTCCAGAGGGGCTCAGAGTGATATGGAACAACACAGTGATGCAATTTTTTTGGTACCTAGAAGAACATTCAGTGATGTTTTGATGTCTTTCATTCAAAATTAGCCACAGCTATATTTCCATAAAAGCTTCTTTCATTCTATTGTACAGCCTTGATGATTTTCTACCGTCTTTGAGTCAGTCACTTCATCTGATATTGATTCTAAAGCATTGCCAATTGTTTTCCCTTTAAACTGACCTACTGATTTTTGAAATATTAACACATATACAGACTGTTGACATGAAAATGAATCAACTTTGTGGTAAAGTACATTATATATCCTGTAGTTTGAATGTAAGCCTAGTCCCCTGGAGGTTTGACAGGAAGATTTGTTAATATCTTTGAGCTCTGAGCCTGGCTCTTTTTGACTCAGGAGCCTTGAGTACTTAATATTGAGTTCCCAGACAGCTCAGAAATCAAGCACTGAGATGTGAGGGCAAGAGCATGAGAAGCCCAAGGGTCAGTGCTTCTTACCTGCCATCTGTCCATCGCCAAAACTGTTTCCCTCCATTCATTCTGGTTAAATGTTTGGACGGCATGTACTAAAATGCCCTCAGGGTCTCCACACACATGCATTATGCACACATACATGCATGCTCACCTTCAGACATCTCCAAAGCACTCAGACGTCAATGGAGTTGAGCCCTGGCCCTTTAGGATATCTCAAGTTTGTAAGAAAGCAGCTTATGTTTTTTTTATGTCTCTTATTGAATGTAGAAAGGGCTATTCAAGAGCTACTACTAAGAAATAATCTAATTTAACACACGGCAATAGTTAGGCTAGGTGCTTGTAGAGGCAGTACCAGGATCTGACCACTTACTGCAGGGTTAAAATTATTCTGTTAACTCCAGTGTGTACCATGGGCTTTGCTGATCATTCTTCCTCTTTCTTGGCAGTGTAATTGTCGTGGAGGTCCCTGTCCAATCTTTCCATGCAGCCCCAGGGGTCCCCTTGCATGAGAATTACCATCTGGGATGGACCCCTTTGGGTTTAGGGCTCATTTGCTGGATTCCCTGTGCTAGTGAATGTAATATGCAGAATGCTTGCCTGTGTTTTAAAGACCTGCTTACATCTTAAAAATAACTTTTTGGAAAACAATTCTCCTTTACCTTCTCCCCTAAGTCAGACAATTCACTCATGTCCTGAATTATATATATCACTTTTCCTCATGCTTTCCTAATAATGGCAATGGTATTTTTCTGGAAAAAGCTTCTTGCTTATTAACCATTCTTCTTCTCCTGCAGACTATTTCCTCATTGGGATCCTAATTCTCTGCAATATCTTCATTGATTTCTTCTGGAAATGTTAATAAAACTTAGTTCTTTATACATAGTGGTCTGTAAATGTAAACTGTCAGGATTTTTGAAAGTGACTAGCAATTTTTTCAAGTTCAAACTGAGATGCTGCAAAAAAGAGTTGTTTTTCCAGAGAATGTTCCTCTGCCTTCTGAAAATAAGTTTTGCCCCTCTAAAGTAGTTCAGGTTGAATGCCCATAATGAGTGACCAAGAAAATGGATGTCTGCTACCAAGTAACTACCGCTCCCTGGCCTACAGGCTTGAGCGTGGAGCTTCATATCCAACTCAGCATGCTGGAAATACCAGCAGCAGTATCTACCAAGGCTGTGCCCCCAGGCCCCTCTTCTGCAGGCATGATTGCTGCATGAGTCCTTGCAAGGCTGCCACCCCAACCTGCCCTCCCACACACACATACACCTTCTCATACAAAGTCTTTAACACTTAACTTTCAGCTGATGAACCTGCCAGCAAGGTTCCCAAACAGATGGCAAGTCTCGCACATGAGAAAAATTTCTATTTCTAGCCCCATTTTGCAGAACACAAGAGCTCTGGAAGAGGCTTGCTCACGGCCTCACAATGAAATCACAGAGCTACAATCAGCAGATGGATGCTTGGACCTCCTCAGCACCTTCCTCCAGTCTCAAGACCTGGGTGGGACCTGCCTTCTTGCTGAAAAGCCTAGCTGCTCTTTCAACCACTGCTTTCCAGCCACCCTAGGAGCACAGGGCTTTGGGCAAGCGAGTGGTCATGCCTTAAAAAATTGAGTGGCCTCAGACCATGAGAGATGAATTTTGAGGCTGTCTGACCTTTAGCCCTGGGTTTCATATCCCTGTATTAGAGCACAAACATGCTCAGGAATAAGGAGTGACCGAATCCTACAACTGAGTATGCATTTTCTGGAGAGCTGAGCTCTCCTCAGGTTTTCAGGCTTTTATTTTATCTTAATTTGGCACTCTGACACATCAAGAGGGTCTTGCTGTCAGCAGCAGTGGTCTCCTTCCATCTCAGAAAGCGAAAGGTTGTGGGCATGGCACAACAGAGTGACAGCTTCATGCTGTCTTCATTGGTTGGAAAGTTGTTTTGTGTGTGGAGTTGGGCAGGTGATGGTTAACTCTGACAGCCAGGTCAAAAAACAGTGAGAGGAGGTCCTCAACCCAAGGCATCAATGAGACTCCCAAAAGAAAGGTGAATGTCCTTAGCCTCTCTGTGCAGCCTCAGTAGGTTGAGAGAAGGGGCAATGGCTCACCAGAGCTAGGAGAGGCTGTCCTGCAGACTGAGACATCTCCCATTTCTTCAAGTAGAGAGCACAGGGATGCAGGTCCAGAAAAGAGAGTGGATTTAGAGTTAGAAGTGCAAGAAGCAGCCATAGGCTGCTGGAAGAGCCTAGAACTGACCTGTTAAAGATTTCCTAAACAGGCAAGACACACGCTGTTGATTGCTTTGGTGACCACAGGTGTGTGGGTCTCCTGGTTGGACATTCCTAGTGTGGGAACTGTTCCCATGCATGCAAAGCAACATACCTGTACCTGTGGTTTTGAAGCAGGTGTCTCGTGGGAGTGGATCCTTCACAAACGATTTTTTCCTAGCCTCTTTTAATAAATCAAGAAAGAAAGCATATTCTGACCAGCAATTCCTTGTTATTATTTCAGCTAACTGCGAACTCTGCTACTATTTTGGCTCAGCCACCTGCTCACTAAAGCTTAGTTTGTTGCTAAGTGTCAAAATACCCTAAATCAGAACTGGTGTCTCAGCTAGCAACCAAGCAGCAGTAACACTAATGAGTCTGCAACATGATTTACATACAGGATTTAAGTGTCTGCTACTATAAGAAGAGCAACTATAGAGACTAGTAGGTCTGCATGAAGCAGAGACATAAAAATCTATCATGATTCTGGCCAGCTTTTTTTTTATACATATTCAGGGGATTTGGAACATTTTAGCATCATATATCCCCTCCTGAATTACTGAAACTTTATATTCTTGCTACATAGGAAGTCCTATCTCAAGTCAGTATTTTTCAGCCATATTATAGGGATAGTTTTTGGGTTTTTTAAGTTTCTGGTTTTGACTAGAAATTAGTATTTTGACAACGGATAAAGCAAAGGTACAGGTAATTTTTGAAGTATTTGACTCTAGAAGTGTTATGGTCAGCAGGTCAGAATTTGGCTATAAGGATGTTTGGATTGCAGCAGTGTGCTACTTCGCTCCTGCTTGGTTTGTACTGCTTGATTCTGGGTTGCTCTTCACAACTGGTTGTGAAGCTCATTAACATTGTTGGAAAATGTCTGTGTGTGCAAGAGGATGAGGCTCCAAACATCTGGATGTTCATCAGCAGTGACTCAGAGACCAGAAGACAATATTAACTCATAACAACGTAAACCATGAGGCTGATGCTCCCAACTGCAATTTGAAGCCTGGGGTGGCTGGGGGAATTAATTACATAAACTAGCCATGACAGGCCAGCACTGCTGAGAGCTGAGCAGTGGGACCAGCAGGGTGCATGGGACATCCGCAGACTCTCACCTGGTGTTCCTTTCCCTGGTGGCACTTGATAACGCACACAGGAAATGCCAGCATTCAGTTTTGACCTTCACTGTTTAAAAGCACAGAGGGAAAAGTGGAAAAAAAAAACCCCAAGGATAATAATCCCTTTCCCTTTCTTTTCCTTTTTAGACCAACAGGCTTGAGCCAGCAGGCTGCTAAACAGTACGGGCCTGCTTTTCCTCTTCTCTCTCTGCCCCAGCAGGAACCATCAATACCACAAACTGTGCCATGGTGGGAGCCCTGTCTGGCAAGTCAGCTGCTCAGCAGCTGGGAAGTTGCAGGCATTTGCAACCAAAGGGATTCAGGGAGGCTGGAAGGACTGCCAGAGACTGGCTGGCAGGATGAGGGCAGAAAGGGCAGAGGGTCTCAATCTAGGAAGGAAGGATGACGGATCAGAGCAGGGCAGAGAAATTTGCAGCACCCAGAATCGAGAGGAAAAACTATAATCTCACAGGGACACTTGACGTTTCAGTTGTAAAACTGCATCCAGTTCTGATTCAGCAAAGCATGAGAGCACTTGATGATGTCTACACATGAGGTAATCATGCGGATGCCAACAGCGTGAAGCTTGTTCATCATGCCAAGTGTATATTGAAAAAGCAAGCCCTTCTAGGAGGTAAACTTGTCATCTCCAATAATGACTCTACTATTTTCCTACTGGATGGGAAGAAAAAGAAGAAATGAAAGGAAGGAAAAAAGTTTGAGATCATTTCCCGTGGAGTAATCAAAAGGCTGCCAACACATTCTTTAAATCCATTAAAGGTAGTAGAAGTCAGACACACATCAGTATCACATTTATACTCTGCAGAGAAGAAGGGAGGAATGCATAGCCTGGAAAATTCAAGCCTAAGTACAGTTTGTCCTCAAGTTTAGGCAAGCAAATAACCCAGAAACAATTAAGAAAAAAAATCCCATATCATAAAGCTGTAGAGGTGGAAAAGAAGGAAGGAGGAGAGAAATCTGGAATCGCTGAATCATTCTCCTAGGAAATCTGCTCCTTTGCATAGGCAGCCCAGAAGGTCGAGCTCCTCTAAGCAGTATTGATCAAGGTAAGGAGATACTCACGGAGAAATCCAGTTCTGACTGATGTCAACTTCACTGCTGCTTAGGACTTTAATGATGCCACAATTTTATGTGTTCTGCTGCAAATAAAGTGCGTGCAAATTCAGTGTATAAATCCTACCACAAAAGAATGGGCCAAGAGTATGGAAGGCCTATTCCTCACCCCTCTTTAGAACTGGATACTCTGTACTGCAAAAACATAGATAAGTACATTTTTGGAGTGGTTCTCAGATAATTTCAGATATAGCCATCAGTGAAGTAAAGAATATTAATAATGCCAACTCTGTTACTGTAAGAACAGGAAGCTAAATAAAATACATCTACTACCTCCTCTCTCCAGCACCATGTGATGTACAGTACAAAGGTTTTTAAAGCAGCTATAATTGGATATAATGTAGCCTGAAAAAGTCCTGAAAGGGCATAATTACAATAATGCAATAATGTGGGATGAGACCACGTATTATAACTAGAGCTGCACCTTGATTCAAAGGATTTTCTCTCCAAAGCAGAGAGCCCTGAAATCCATCTTGGTTTGCTTTCTGGCTAATAAGTATGTGGAGCAGAAGTTCCTCCATCACTGCTCTATTTCAGATGTTGAAGTCTGTTCCCCTGTCAGACCCACAAGCAGCCTCATGTTACGGTGAGGAGCTGGAGAAAATATATGGACTTCCTCAACAGAGCACTGTTCATTCATAACAAAGTCATCTGTACTACCCACATCCATTAGACAGAGTTTGTAACACCAGACAGAAAAGCAACTGCCTAAAATTTTCATGAACTGAGATACTGGTCCTTGAGACATGAATGGAAAGAGCATCAGAAATGCCCTTGTGATGATGAGTCATGAGTTTAAAAGGATGCTGCCAGGTAAATATTTCTTTCCAGCCTTCTGCATTCTATTACCAGCACAACAGCTTGTCTTGCTATACCTATAAAAATCTGCAGGGCTAGATCCTTAGCTGGCAAATGCCAGCGGAGAACCCCAAGACACCATTCCCTCTTCCACTATTTTAAACAGACAGGAGAGCCTCCCTCTTGCTCTTGGTCAGGCCCTGGTCCAGCCACATTGGTCAGCCATACCTCATCACCAGTAAGAACTTTCTAAAGATGCGGTGATGTTTGATCCCCTGACCTTAGCGCAATGAGAGGGCTGACAAGAAAGCTGCAGCTAACGTTTCTTTTGTGGCCTGTAGCAGCCAGAGGGACCCTCCTCCCACACCTCTCCCCTCATTATGGCATTCATGCAGGTCTTGATAACAAAAACGTTTCATTATTTTGGAGTTCTGTGATAATTCAAGGGAAAAGAAATTGTTGCACCCTTTGCACGAGTCCCAGTACCGCTCTATTCTCCAAAACATTGTGCATAGCTGTGTGAGTGTCCAGCTATGTCCAGCTCAACAAACAATCCATTGAACATCATCTATGTGCTGGGCACAGTCAATGTTGTGTAGCATAAAGGCCTATTCTCTGAGTGTCATTGGACTGTGGCACAATCAAGGGACCCAAGGCACTTCACACCAGTCAGGCTGTGGCTGACAGGGGAACATGGGATTTACAAGGCTGCTACTTGAGTTAAGCTGTGAAGACTCTGCTACAACTCACACCTGTCGCCAGATGATGCGCAAAAGACAGTAGAAAGTAGAAAAGCACATTAACTAGGGCTGGTGAGCAGGCCTTCAAATCTGGCAGGTACATGAGGCAAGAATTTATGTTCTGTTGTACTGGTGATGGGCTAGTCACCACATTCAGCCTTGACTGAGCCAAAAACTCAGTGACCTGATTATACTAGTTTGAGGTAGAAGGTAAGATCACATTTGATAATGTTTGGATGATTCAAGCAGGTTCTGACCCTCTTGACACGGACCTTTATGTGGCATGGAAACACATCCAGATCATGGCAAACTGTCATGTGCGTCCTCCAGGATGGGTAACATGGATCCCTTTCTAAGGAGAGGGCAGGGAGGGCAGCTAGTCCTCACAGTATGGAGCTGCTACTCCTGCTTCAGACAGTGAAGTGTCTGAAAGAGAATTAACATTTTTTCTCAAAGGAATGGGATTTCAGTGAAGGAGTCCAGCAAATCCAGCCAGGTTGCTGGGGCAGGAACATGAAAGTCTGCCATGTGAAAGTGAGGGGGCAGAGAGGGGAAAACTATTGGAAGGGATGGAGTTGAAAGTGACGGGGAGAGAGAGAGAGGCATCTCAGGAGTAAGCAGCAGCATGGCACAGAGTGATAGAGAAGGTTGTGGAGACAGAGGACTCTGATGATGAATGCACAGTGTCATGTACTGCTTGTCCCTTGTGGGAATTACTTTCACCAAGAGCAAGGGTCTGCTAGCTTCTGCTCTTTGGGTTGTCAGGCTCCCTGTTACCTTGGCACAGATTGAATGAAGGACCTGAATGGCCTAAGGAGTACCACTGGCTTCCTCCAACCTAGCATCAAGCCCACGATCAAGGCATACAGTGCTGGGATACACCAAGGGTACCATATGCATGGCCAGTATGGCCAAGATGTGTGCATAAATTTCCTGCACCCATCAGTGATATCCCCCTGGGCAACAGAGTGGTAATCACCACTGGAGAGGATAGCATGCCCTGCTGGTGGTCCCAGCACAATGGGGTACGTCATAACTCCTGCATACTATAGTGTCATTCTAGATATCTCTAACAGCCACAACTTGTGGCTTGGCCAGCCAGTACATGGCTTTGCAGATACCTGCAGAGTTCACCTGCCATTGGACCTAGAAGAGGACTTTACTTCCCAAAGTGGAGACTACAAGAACCTCTGAAGGCAACCTTTCACATCCAGACATCAGTGGGCCACTGTTAGGACACATGATCCTGCAGATATAAGGTGCTTATTACTGAACATTGTATCAGGTGGTAACAAAGGTCTGGATGCCTGCACATCCTATCTCCAGCAGTGACGCAGGGATGCCTAAGGAATGTATATGGTCAGGGCAAATGTATATGATATTATCTATCAACACCACCCCACCACTTCAACTATTTTTTGTTCATGGCCTTTCTGAGTTGGAGATTTTTATGTATATTTAGTAACCTCCAACAGTTATCAAATGGTTACCTCAATCTTTCATGAACTCAAGTAAACCATAAAGAGCTTCAGCTTCCTATGGCAAAGAGCCCTTTGAGTTTAGTCATTGCTGCATGAATAACTGCCCCTGGTGCTTGGTTTCACTCTGATCCCCACCTGCTTCAGTGGTGCCTCCTCACATCTCTCAGGTGGACTCTGCATGATGCACGCACAAAGCTGTCAAGGCGTGGTGGGTATCAGTCACCTAATGCCAAGCAGACACCATCCGGATGCCACATGTTAATGCAGTGGTCGCAGTGGGCATGCTGAGGAGCAGCATCCAGGCCCAGTATTATAGGGAACTTTCCAGAGGTGGTGCAGCATAGGGTAGGGATCTCCTCAGCAGGTGTATCTTGTGATGGCTCAAGAGAGGTGAGGACACAGGCAGAGTGGTGTCAGTGGGCAGCCCTGTGCAGGGCAGTGCCGAGACAGTTTTGCTGCCCCCTGTAGCCATTTAGTTCACTGTTCCCTGCCTGCTGACAACCACGCATTATCTCTCATCCCCTATTGAGCCAGCAGGTTCCTGGGGTTGGGACCCCCTTCACGAACTGTGTTTTGTTCAATAACCAGCACTGCCATGTTGTGGTCCTTGACTTCTTGCTGGGGGATGAGTGGCAAGGTTCCACCACTGAATGTTGACTCAGCATAGATTAAGGGGCAGGGGAGAGGAGGGAGAAGCATCTGAAAATACTGATGTCACAGCCCTCCCCTTTTCCTCAGGTTGCGTTTTCACTCTAGCTCCCTAAGAAGAACATTAATCTAAAAATAATCTAATAAAGAAGCCTTCCACATTGACATGCGAAACAACCTTTTCTCAAAAGCTGCAAGATATCATCAGCTTGTGGAGCCCGTCAGCAGGTCAGCACTGTGACTGAAGTTTATTAGCAGGGCTGACAAGGTTGTGCCGGTCTATCTGTGCCAGCAGCAAATCACAAGGTTTCTAATTCAGAGCCTCTTATTAACAACAGTCCCTGTTCCTTGTTTTTATTTGTAGGACTGATTGAGGGCACTGTAAATCTGTAAGTGAGCAGTCCAAGGACTTGGGTGAGAGTCCAGGGGTCAGTCTCGGTGGAGAACAGCTTTATAAGTATGTGCGCTCCCCGTGATTCCCCTGGTTTACTGAGATAGAAGCTCCGATAAAAAGAGCATGGAAGCTAATAGACAAGAGAAGTAGGTTGCCCACGAGTTACTGGTATTCTTATGCTCTCTTGCCTCTAGAGAGTGGCACTCTTGGAAATACACGACTGCTGTCATACAGACCTCATCAGATAAAAGGCATTTTGCTGGGGAAAAAAAAAAAAAGAGAGAAAAAAAAAGAAGAAAAATTGTTTTGTTTATTGAATTCTGATGCTTTGTACCAGATGACTCATTGTCACACTTCTTTTCCCTCTTCTCACTGAACTAGAATCGTGTAGCACGTTACTTTCATCCATTGTGGCTGGTTGATAAGATGAAAGGACAAATTTTAAACTTAAAGATTTTTCTTAGCCATCAGCAACATCACTAAATTTTTCCCTCCGGCCAGCTGGGTGGCATTTGGAGGTGAAGAATGCTATTTAGTATTAGTAGACCCAGACCTGAAATTTAAATATTTTCCAGAGTTTTTTGCATTGGTTCTGGGACCATCAAAGTGGGGAAATGAAGGTCGTTTGAAATCATCAGCTCTGCCTGTTGGATTTTAGCCAAGGACATTTGCATAAATATCTTTCTTGGGTATGATATTAAAAAAATCATACAAATTACAGTTTTGCCCATTGTTTCCCAAAGTCTGATCTAACTCTCTAGGAAGCTGGCAAGAGTATTCTTTGATTTTAATGAGAATTGGATAAAGACTCAGAATACAATGGACCAGCTATTAATTTAGCGTGAAGTCAACAGAGCACAACTGGCTTCAATAAAGATGTGCCAATTTACAGCATGTGAGGAACTGGCAGCATAATGTTCCTCAACAGCTAAAAAATACACTAACCCCACAATCACAGGCTGATATCAGGATTCTGGTGTCAAAACACCTGGATTCGAGCTGGTTGGGGTAGCAGGTGGGGTGAATATCAAAAACCAAGTGGATATTGTTCCTTAGTAACCAGTACCCCCTCTGTTATTCTTTTATGTTGTGTCAAAATCACAAATATTTGCATATGAAACATTTTGGTCTGCGCTAATCTGAAAAGAACAAAACTAGCACAGACCTTCTAGTAGACTATATCCCCCAGCTTTTAGACCAGAAGCAGTAATATAAGTGTATTTGGCAGATTATGAAAGCTAGACAGACAAATAGACCAAGCCCTTAATTACCTGTCCTGGAGAATTTCAGGATCCTGTTAAATTGCTTTATTCTATTTTTACTACATGAGAAAAAGGTCCACATGTGGGAGGCTGAATTTGTATAGAAATGAGATGAAAGACTAAGACAAGACCAGAACTTTATTACGTATAGTTGTTTTCCTTATGAGGAAAAGGTGATTTGTTTAATTAATTAATTATACAGACCCATTATAATAGCTTTTGATCACGTTAAATAATGACATAATGCTTATGAGGTGAAGTTCATCTATGAAGAATCAACACAGGTAGCCATTTGTGCTCAAAGGGGTGGCTGCAGTTAGCACAAAGCAGGATTTTATGTAGATAGAATTAGGTAAAGAAAATTGATTTTTAACCAACCATGAGGACCACAAAAAGAAATTACCACACTACTTGAGGGAGCAGAAGTGCAGTCACCCCCATGGGAAGGGAAGTAGACTTAATTTCTCAATGAAGCTGAATTTCACCGAGATTCAGTAATTAAGCTGCTTTCTTTAACAGTCAGGATATTTGCAGCCAAATGAATGTTTCTTCCTGCTTAATTGATAGGAAGGTACATTTGCATTCAATGCTCACCAGGACTAAATTACAGCCACATCATAGCATTGTCTACTTAGAGATCAAAGACTGAGGAGATGAATCTGAGCACTCGATAGAAGCCGCAGGTCAAGCCCCACCACCTTCACTCATGTTGAACCCTGGTGCCTGTTCCTCAAACAACACTGTGAATCGCAGTAGGCCCTACCTGACACTAGATCTTCTCATCAACTGAAGACAGATTTTGAGTTAAAAATGGGAGGTCCTCCAAGATTATGTGTTTCACAGGCATCTTATCTGTATGAAGTTGCACCGATGTATGCCGAAGAAAACACTTTCTTGGGCTCTGAGCCAGTTTGAGCTGTTATTATTAGGGCCTGGACAAGCTGTCACAGGGAATGGACCACTGTCACACAATAGCTGTGTGTCACAGGTTGTTATGGAGAGCTACAAGGAGTGAGGGGCTGAACACATTCAAGATTGCTTGGGATTCACCCAGAGTTTACAGCATTCTCCAGGTGATCCAATGACAATCTCTTTGATGCTCCTTTCCTCCAGATTTTAGGAATTAAAATTAGAGCAGGTGATTTGTGCTGGGGTCTGCCCCCCCACCACCAAGCTTCTATACTGTCACCAGTTGTTGCATAAATATCTTTCTTGGGTATGATATTAAAAAAATCATACAAATTACAGTTTTGCCCATTGTTTCCCAAAGTCTGATCTAACTCTCTAGGAAGCTGGCAAGAGTATTCTTTGATTTTAATGAGAATTGGATAAAGACTCAGGATACCAGAAAGAAGCCAGCTGTGATGCCAATCACTGCTTGGGGCTGCCCTGCATCCCCAGCTGCCACCTGCAGCACCCTGAGCTCCCAGTGCCGAGCAGAGCTCCTAGTGGAAGCCCTGCTTGCACCACACAACAGGGCTAATCATCCCACCACTGACCACAAAGCAGACACACCAAGCCTTAAGGAGAGAAGAGGTGAACCAGCAAAGGCTGGGAAAAGGTGTGAATCTGCAGAGAGAGAAAGAGAAGAGGAAGGGAAGGAATAAGGAAGGATGTGAGACAGTTATTATGGCATTTCAGTGGATCAGGAGGGAGGAGAATAACCGTGTCTGGGAAGAATTACATATGCTGTCTCCTTTCTAAATTAAGACTTGTAAACTAAAGTGAAGAAAATAATTGGGGGGAAACAAGATGCAGGTGCAAAGCAGGAGGCAAAGTGTGGCAGGTAATGAGGAAGAGGATTCTCCTTCAGCTCGCAGAGGAGACGGCAGGGGACCCAGGGAAGCAGATGCTACTTTCTGGCAGCTTGAGTGAAAGGTAATGTCAGGAAAGTCAGGAGGGGACAAAACTTGCCACTTTTTATGCTTTTTCAGTCCCCATAATGGCCTTTTTTATCAGATTACAAGATCATTTGGACTGGAGAAAAGAGTGAAAATGGATGTCTTGCCACTTGTGTACAGAGGACAGCAGGGCAGCAGCCAAGTGGAGGGACTCTGCTGGGTCCCAACTGGAGACAGAAACACACTGGTGTGAAGAGACAGGCCAAATGACCTCCCACAGCCTGTGTACCAGCAAAATTTCTCCTCATCTTCTCAAGACCCCTTGAAAATTTGAAACACTGGAAAATTATTTTCTGTAGGATAAACAAGGGGGTTAGTTCTCAAAAGGGAATCTTCATGGAAACAGACTTCAGACAGCTGCTTAAGAGAAAGCTTCCTTCAAAACTTCAAATTCTATTATAAAATAATATGAGGGAATTGTAAGTTTTACTATTCCTTCAGAAATGCCCTGAGTGGGGTAAAAGGACTTATAGCTCCCCTAGGTCTTCCTAATCTGTGTTCACACCAAGTAAAACAGGGATTGAAAGATGTTAAGAAGGCTGTTTTGTAGCCCCTGAGGGAACTGAGGACTAGGTATTAGCCAAGCTGCAGTTGCAAAGCACCACTATGACACCTACTGGACCCATGGCTGGAATTGGAAGACCTATTGGTCTTGCCAATGAGAGGTGAACCAGCTAACCTGTAGCTGCAAATTCAGACTGATGGCGTCCTGTTGGTCCACGCATGGACCAAGCTGCATGAGCTTCCACACAGACTCAAGGCAGAAATACATAGAGATGCAGTAACTACTTCTGCATGGAAGTTGTCCAAAGCTTTTTTGTGGCAAAGCTTATATTGGAAAGCTTGCCATGGAGCTGCCTATGGTCTTTCTCTGGGTTATTCATCATATTGCTGTGTTCAAGGGCAAACTCACTAACCTCCCTATTGCCATAAAGGGAGATGGATGAGACCCCAGCTTCCAGAAAGAGCAGCATTGACTGGTTGGACACAGGTTGGATGGATCCTCAGGTCACAAAGGACTGACATTACCTGCAGACATCAGGATTATCTGCAGGAAAGAAGAATTTTGTCATTGAAGAGTGGAGGCTGTGGAGGCATCACTCAACTTAAAATGCTGTGTCTTTGGTCTTAGTCTGGGCCTTAATGTATGCGTGTGTCAAATGCTGTCCTCAGTGGAGCTCTCAGTGCCTGGGTACATGCTTATGAGATGCCAGTTCTCAAAGTATAGAAAGTTAAATTGAGTCTGACACATGATCGTGTTTTTGAAAAATCAGTGAAGATAAAATGCACCACTGTAAAGTGGACTTTTAAAGATACCACAGATCAGACAACACCTTCCTGGACTTGCCAAAGTCAGTGGTTGACATGAGTCAGAGACTCTGAACATATGGATTGGTTACATTAATGGGATGAAGCTGCAACACTTCCTGGAGAAGTATTATTTATTTCAAAGCCACTGAAAGGTACAGCGTGGCCTTCTCCAAGAAGCAAACATCACCACCCTGGCTGCACCTTCCCACAGTCAGCAAGACATGACTACCTCAGGTTGGCAGCACCAGCTGCAGCAGCAGCTAGAACATGGCTCAATGATTCCTGCAGCTGCTCTCTCCCATTCTACGTCATTTTCATTCACTGACTTATTCCTCTTATTTTATATACTGCTTTTTGTGCTTGTTAGCTAATAATCAGCTAAGACAAAGTTATCTTTTATGTGATCCAAAAAACATCCTAAAAGTGATACCCAGAGCAGTGAAACATAGTTAGCAGCTTGCCAGGCCCTGGAGCAGCTGTTATCAATCTGTGTTTCTCCAGACAGGTTGTTAGAAAAAAATCAGTGCTGAAGACAGTATCCTCCATGATGGGATTTACTCTGGTTTTTTTCTCACTTTGTATGTGGTTTGCATGTCATGTCTTTAAAAGAGTAATCAGAATGATGAGCCACTTCCATCGACCAGGAAGGATTCCCAACTCTTCCTCTTCCCCTCCCCCAAAACAGGGCAGCACAAGACCACCCCCAAAAATCATTAACAACATAATAAAATTATTTTTTTTTCTTTAATTGATGAGAGAGCAGGAAAAAAGATGTTGATACAATAAAATTTACTGCCTTATATTTCCCCACTTTAACCACTTGGGCCTCACTTTTTTTGTCTTTAATAAGAAGCTGGAAAGTTCTTTAATGGTGGCTGTCTCTATAAAAGCAGGCCAACAATCACTTGCCATAAAAACTTGAATCAAAGTTGATTTTTTAATCTTGTAGCAGTAAACCCAAGCCTTTACACAAGATGTAAACCTGATTCTTTCTTTAGCCCGAGACTCTCCTTTATCATCAGCGCATATGCATCAAAAGGCAAAATTTAGCCTGGAGTAGCTCTTCTTTTATGATCTTCCCAGCAAATATTACTTTTCTATCCCTTGAGGCCACCCAGATATCCTGAAGAAATTAGAGACAAAGTTAGAGCAATTCTCAGCTTGAGGGATTAAATCAGCTTGTTGGAAACCCAGGATCAAGGAAGAGCATTTCCTTCCTAACTCTCTGAGCTCCTGGTGGGCTCAGCTCTGGGGCAGGAATGAGCCAATACCCAAATCCTTAATTACAGCTCCTGAGAGACACTGTTTGTGTTGTCTACTGTGTTGTACCGTGATACAGCTCCCAGTTATAAAAGTCCAGACTAGTTTTCTCCTAGATTTATCAGACTAATTTAGATTGTGCTAATTTAGATCTCGCTTAAAAAAAATATAAAAATGCACCCCCTGTGTGCCATGACTTTACACAATTTTCTTCCCTTTAAGGAAAATCAGTATGTTAGCAATTCAACTGGTGCAAATTTCACTTAGTGTCTGAAGTATCCAGAATGTATTTCAAAATAAATTCCTTACTTCTGCCTAATTTTCCCCAGACATGAAGAATAATGAACAGTTTTATGTCCCCCACCAACTCTTAGACTCCTCAGTGGAATTCTTCTCTCCAGCTTTCCAAGTTCAGTCACTTTCTCAGGATGCAATTTCAAGCTAATAATACTAATAGTTCTGTGCCTGGCAGTCCTCTACAGTCAAGGACCTGGAACAGGAGACACAGGAGAGATGTTTGTCTGGGGTTTGTTGGGTGGTTTTTTTTCTTCGTGTGGCAAATGCCGTCATAGCCTCAGAATTTTTATAAGTTTGTGAAACTGTTTCTGGGGTTTGTTGCCTTGCTGTCTTCTAAGTCTGTGCATCTATGGTGTCTTCACCCTTATACTCTTTGCAGTGCTCATTACATTAATTGTTTGACCTTTCCTATAATGAAGTGAACGTTCTGCTGCTCACATTACTGACCTTTCTGTGTGACGCTTTCAGATCTATGGTGGGAAAGCAGATCCTGATGGAAGAGCTATCGGGGTGCTTTTAATCAAATGCAGTGCAGGGTGGAGAGAAATCCCACATGGATCCCTGTGGATGGTAGCAAATGTCCTGCTCTGGTCTTGTCAGCCTACATGTGAAAGGACATGAGTGACTTCTGAGTGAAGCTGAAGATGGTTCCTTGAAAACCTGTAAGTGTTAAAAAGCAATGAATAAATCATAAAGACAGTCACAATTTTCAACCCTACTGATTTCAAAAATTCTGCTATGACTGATGTGAAATTGGAGCCTCTTGGCCTGAAAGTCACACTGGATTTAGCAGAGCAGAGTTTAAGCTCCGTCTTGGAGAGAGATGGCTGAAACAACCTGGACCACCACCCGAAATGGACCCTGCACATTGTGGCCAGTGAAAAGCCACATGGTGTAGCGGCAATGCTTTATAAAGTGCATTTTGATGAAGAACAGAAGCAGTGAGAAAATAGGAAGAGGAAAGGAAGAAAATACCATTAAGTGTTGGAAGAGAAGGGAAAAGAAAGGGGCATAATTAAGCAAAAAACATTATTTTAAAGTTAATTTCTGAGTGGGCGAAAAAACCACAACACAGATTAGAGCAGAAAAACAGAAACATTATTTCCTGTTGGTGGATTCTTATATTCAAGAAAAAAGAAGACGTATTCCCACCATGAATATCCATTGGATCACATGAGAGAAACAATCATCTACATCAACCACTCTTCTAACAGGCTGAAATCTGGGATGAAGAAGGTAACAGAAAGAACCAGGGTGATATCTTAGGAGATCTGCTTTTTAAAGCTCAGGAGCTGCAAGGGCAAGAAATACAAGGTTAAATGTGGGCCAGCTGCAGAGCTGGAGGAGTCCCCAGTGAGCAGAGCATGGGCTAGGATTTGAGAAATCTGATAGCGCTTCAGATTTATCTTCCACTGCACTGTGCTGTGTTTTAGTCCCACCAATGTGAAATAGAGCTGTTTCCTACCTATCACAGTAAGCAATGAGAAGTAAAGTAATTTAGCACTCCGGTGGTGCTGGTGTGGGTGATGAGTTATCACATAAGTGACAAATCTAAAGAAACTCTCTTTTTCCAAGTTCCTTAAAAATAAAAAAAGAAGAAAGAATCCAATCCCCAAAACCAGTCTGAAATAATCTGTCGGTAGCTTTTGGAAGCTGCCAGTTAGACAATAGCTGAACACCGAGAAGGACAGGCCAGCCAGCTTTTCATTTTATTTGGGACTTCTCTGCTTGGATAGCATCTGCAAACCTCCCACCACTTACAGCTCTTGAGCCCAAATACACTTGCAACGCCAGACCTGAGTCACAGAGGACCTGTTATGAGTGTGGTCACCTGGGCAGGCACCAAGATGAAACAAGCCACAAGGTAATGCTGATGCAGTGCCATAAGGGTGATGCTGGTGCTAATAGTGCCGAGCTGTCCCCAGCCCAGCACTGTGCCTGCGTCAAAGGCTCCTAGCAACAGGTATGGCCATCAATAAAATGTATGACTAAATTATTTTGATAATATAAGTTATAGGCAAACTAAATAATTTATTCTGTAAATTGTATAATTCAATTTTATTTGTCAACTAGGAACTCCAGCGTGCACTTGCATTTGACTGTCCAAAGGAGCAGAGAGGTCAACTCCCCTTCTCAACCATGTCCCAGAAGCACCAAGATGCATCTCATTCCTCACAGTTTTGATGGGAGGAAGAGTTTCCTTAGTCATCCACAGAGAGGAGACAATGACATTTCCCCTGTGGTCTCTTCACGGGGGGAGCCTGGCTGCGTCTGACACAGGACCTCATGAAAATCTGATGATAACAGCCCTAGCAGCCCTTGTTGGCTGGCACCGTCCTGTCATCAGCAACACTGAACAGAAGTGTCTCCCCTGCGCCTCTAACATGACACAGTCCTGGCAGGGAGGACATCCCCTAACCGGCCACACACCACCGAGGCTCCCAAACATTGGTGGCTACCTGTGCCACCACATCTAGCGACAGCAGTCATACAAGCACATCTAGCAACCTGTTCAACTAGCAATAAACTACAGAAAGTAGTAAGAGGAAGAAACAAATACGAATCTTCTAGGAGGTTTTAAGCTGCTTTTCCAACTTTCCCAGATTTGCCTAAGGTTTTCTTTTCATTCACAAAATTCTAGTACAGACAGAAGAGGGTTTCCCAGCCTGCTTCGCTTGTAAAGGCACAGCACGTTAGCAGGTAAGTAGATTTTTTGTTTAAATAAGAGTATAGGTTGTTGCTGACATGCAGCAGATTAAAAGCAGAGGGATATGTTAAAAAGATTACACTGCAGAACTCTTCGAATTAAACAATGCCCTTGTTAAAATATTTATAGGACAATAATTTTTCAGGGAAGAAAGCTAAATAATCACATTAAAGGCTTTCACATCTACATATTTTTGATATAGAATTTTTTTTTTAAATAAAATTTTTAAAAAAATATGGAAATCCCACAGCAACAGGAAACCCTAGCCTCAATTTTCAGGCTCATATCTCTAAGATTCCTTGTCAGATTAACCTCAGACTTTATGCACACAAAAATCCTTCTCTGGCTGGAGAAAATAATTGAAAAATTGCAAGAAGAAAGTAGCTTTTGTGCAGAAAGTCAGAAAAATGAGGCTTAGCATGTAAAGCCAGGAATAATCTTCACAGTGGAATCACTGGAGGCTTCTTAATATATGAAATATTTTTGGTTTTAAGCTCTATACCTCATAGTCTCACTGTATTGTATTTATAGACTATCAGACTGCTAGACTTCCTATTGGTTTTTTTCTGATATGTTTTTTTTCCTGTTTCAAGACCTTCTTTTGGTGAAGGGCAGAATCCAAAGCTATTACGGCTGTAGTAGGTGAGCAGCTGTCTCACTTTTGAAATGCACCTTGTGGCTCTATCCCCTAATGTGCTCAGTGCTGATTAATGCAGGGTGTTCCCAGGTGTTCATATCCAACCTCCCATCTCTGGGCAGCTTCATCACTGGGGGCCAAGTGCATCAGCTGTGGGACCAGGCTGAAGGGTCTGCAAATAGCCTTCACCTGCTGGCCTGAAGGTCTTGCTGGCAAAAGCTACACCCAGCCACAGTCACTGCCATGAGCTGTGGGACATGCTTTTGTTTTCACAGAGAGAAAACCAGCCCCACCCAGTTCTTCCCAATGGTTTGTGATTTTTGCCCAGGTGGTTCTGGTCTTGGCTGGCTTCTTCAACCCACTCAGCTGGTTAGAGGCTTCCCTTTATCAGAAGTGCAGAAATATCACCTGTTCCCTCCCAATGTTAAAATCAGCTGCTCGTTACTCCCTTGCTGGCTGGATGGAGGTGAAATCCAGGACCTTCCCTGCCTCATCGAGGAGGTGAGTTTGCAAACTGTGTATGGTTAGCGAGAGAGGTGTGCTGAAGGTTTGCCCAAGCAGGTCAAAGGCATGCTAACCCAAAATATTGGCATTTCCTTGAGTTTTGTTTCTTAGGTCACCCAGCCCATCCCCTGCTTTCGGTAATAGCAATTCTTGGATGCATTTTTCCCCATTAGACGGAGTGTTTGGCTGCCCATAACTTTGTTATATGTATCATATTGCAACACAATACGCTGCTTTAGTTCCTGCACAACGTTCAGTGCTTTCATGAATTATATTGATTCTAGAAGAGTCTGATCCTGCTCTTATTGAAGTCAATGACAGGGCTTCCATGAAACCCGATACACGCTCACTATCCATTTAATCGCTCCTCAGAAAGCCATGAAAATATCAAGTGGCAGGAGGCAGGCGAGAGGAACGTGTCGCACTGACTCTGCAGCAGGTCAGTTCTGGAGCTCAGCCCCGGCGTTAAAGCTGATCCACAGCCCCAAAACTCTGTTTTGGTAGCCAGCATCAACAGCGTGGTGGGGGTGCAGTGGCTGGGCTCCTTTCCCCTGGGGAACCCTGGCAGCTCCTTGCAAGGGGTCATCACTCTTTCCACACCATCAGCGTGCAGTTAAGAAGTCCCTGCCAGCCAGCTGAGATACAGGGGCTAACTCCGTCCCTCCCATTTCCAACATAAGACCAAATCCATCTGGTGTCCAGTACTGGCTACCAGGGAGACATGTTTATTAAGGGTGGAAGCTGATTGGGTCACAACAACCCCATGCAGCGCTACAGGCTTGGGGAAGAATGGCTGGAGAGCTGCCTGGCAGAAAAAGACCTAGGGGTGTTGGTTGACTGTGGGCTGAACGTGAGCCAGCAGTGTGCCCAGGTGGCCAAGAAGGCCAACAGCATCCTGGCCTGTATCAGGAACAGCGTGGGGAGTAGGACCCGAGAGGTGATCGTCCCCCTGTACTCGGCACTGGTGAGGCCCCACCTCGAGTACTGTGTCCAGTTTTGGGCTCCCTACCATAAAAAAGACATTGAGGTGCTGGAGCAGGTCCAGAAAAGAGCAACAAAGATGGTGAGGGGTCTGGAGCACAAGTCTTATGAGGAGAGGCTGAGGGAGCTGGGGTTATTCAGCCTGGAGAAGAGGAGGCTTGAGGGGAGACCTTATTGTTCTCTACAGCTACCTGAAAGGAGGTTGTAGAGAGGTGGGGGTCGGTCTTTTCTCCCAAGTCACAGGCAACAGGACTAGAGGAAATGGCCTCAAGTTACATCAGGGGAGGTTCAGGCTGGATATTAGGAAAAAATTTTTCACCGAAAGGGTTATCAGACATTGGAATGGGCTGCCCAGGGAGGTGGTTGAGGCACCATCCCTGGAGGTGTTCAAAAGACGGGTTGATATAGTGCTGGGAGATATGGTTTAGTGATGGTGTTGCTTTTTGGTTTTGTTTGTTGTGTGGGTGTTTATTTTTGTCAAAATTAAGTTGATGGTTGGACAAGATGATCTTTAAGGTCCCTTCAAACCTAGAAGATTCTGTGATTCTGATCTCCCCATGATATATGGCATGCACTTCTTAGCTAGTGCCCTGCACCTAAATTTCCCTTAGCCATCCTCACCCTCCCTTCTCAGCCTGGCAATCTCAGCTGAAGAATTTCCCTCAAGAAGAAAACAAGCTGTGCGTTGCAGGGAAGCCAATTACGATACTGGAGCTAGGATCTGGGCTCTAAGACTGCTAGCGTGAATTTGAGAGAGAATTTCCCAGTTACCTTCATAATTTATTCTTTCAATATTTGGGGGAAAGTAGAGGGAGAGGCACTGGAAAATATACATCAGTTCTCAGTAAGAGTAAACACCCAGGTATATTCACTGATATATTTAACAAGTTGTATAGGAAATCGCTAGCTGTTCAAACATGTAATTATGTGTTAACACGCCTGCCTAACAGGGCGAAAACCAGCAATGATTCAATAATTGGACTATGGAATGCTTTTCTTCCTTGTTTGACTGGAGGCAGCTTATACACCTTTATCTGCCTAAGTTAAAAAAAATAAATAATCAAATGACCTTCTAGGAGCCCTTGAGCAGCTTGGCAATTGTGTCCTTCTAGTTCTTTCAACAATCAGATAAACTCAAGAACAATGTTATTTCCTGGCCAGGGGAGTATAAAGTAAGCTACGGTTTCTCACATAACCTGCTTCCCTGTGCTCCTGAAACTCATACTGCACAGGCAGTGCTTTTCCCTGATGACAATTCAAAGCCAGAGAGCTTTATTTTTTAGCCCATTTAAAAATAAATACATGCTAATTATAGGACAAAAATAAAAAATCTCCATTCTGCTGCACTGTGCAATTCTGCTACTTGGCATGGGCAGAGGGTTCAGTGCACTGTTGCTGTGAGCAATGGGGAGGGCTGAAAAGGAAAAATCAATGCCATTTCTTGTTCAATTAAGTTCATTGTGATTCAGAACCACCTCCTCACACTGCAGAGCCTGCAAGAGATCAGTGCTGCAATCACTACCTTTTAGCAGCTTGCTTTCTCCATCTGGACCTGCACAAGACACTCACTGGCAGGGCATCACACTTTGCCCTGAGAAAAAGAAAAAATGGGAGAAAAAAAGCCCACCCCGTCCTTACGGGAGCCTCTGAAATACATTGTCATAAATCATAGGTCTTCAGGTGGGCATGTCATGGAGGGGGATAGAGGGCAGTTTCCTCAATGAGTGATTTTATTTAGATGTCAGAACTACTGCTGTCTTTTTACCCTTCAGTAAAAAGTTTGCTCTCCTTGCTGCCTTGTCGAGAAATATCTGCAATACATATCTTCCTGCCTGGTCTCGCTCAGGCTAAGCAGTGTGGTGGTGTGACTCAAAGTCTTTTGGAAGTCAATAGATGCTGACGGACTTTGCTGGACTACAGATCAGATCAGACACCCTTTCGGCCAGGAATCAGGGGTTAGTAGTCACAGCTATCAAGAGGTCAAGACGAAGGATTTCTAGGGTCTCTCCCACCCCTTTGCCCACTTTAGTTATTCTATGGCAATTGTAAAACAGACAAAATAAGAGATGTGTTTGCAGTAGAATAAGGTAACCTGGAGAGTTTCTGAGGCTCAGCCTGCAGAGGATGCCAGGATCTACAATGGTGCATGGTTTCTCCTCAGTGCCAGCACCAGCACCCCACGGGCCAGCTCAGCACCTCCCAAAAGAGGAGCCCAGGATGCTTGTGAGCATGTCTCACTCTAGTGACAGGACAGACAAACTGCAACAGCCTGCCACTTTCCACTCTGCCTTTCAGGGCTGCTGCCTGCTCCCCTGGTGGAGGGGCTTTGTCCAAAGCCCTTGGGGTTCAGTCCCAAATTACCAGGGTCTAGCAGAGCAAATAGTTCATTACAAAACACGAAGGCAAGAATGATCAGGGGTGGCACAGGCGAAGAACAACATGAGAAAGAAACATAACTGCTTCATGTTACGAGGCAAAGGCCTTTGATGCTCACAAAGGTGGGTTTAGAACCTGGCTGTGTGTTATCTAATGGCAATGGATAAGTGATGCGTGTAACATCTTAGTCCACAGCTATCCACGTCACTTTCCAGCTTCTCTATTGCACTGCTAGATCATGGCGAGGAGCAAGACAAGACCTCAAGGAGGCTGCCAGATGTTTAGTTGCTCCGTGCACATATGAATAGCAGCCATGGAACTGCTCTTGACTTTTCCAGCTGCAGTCATCTGCATGGCAGCTGACACGTGACAATGATATTTGAATTAATTGTGCCAATTGTGGCACACACAAGACAAATGTGGCCTAAAAGCAGATTTCTGAAAAAGGGCAGGTTTTAAGGAATGTATACTTCTGCTCAAGTCATGCCTTTGTGATGTGCCCGGTTCACATCAAGAACCAGCTTTCTACTCAGATTTATTCTATGATTTATGGGACTTAGGTCTGACCCTTCTCAGTTTCCAGTGCCATAAATATGTTCCTAAAGCTAATAGTGGAGAAGGAGGGGGATGAAGAAGTTGCATGTCCTCAGCATCTCTGCAAATCAGATTGCAGGTGCACATACAGATCCACCCTGCTTTTCTTTGTCACAGAGCCCTTTTCACCTTTGTGTACTTTCTTCCTCTCAGATTTCATCCTTCCTAGTAAAGTGAGATCTCACTTGAAGTTCTTGCAATGCACGTGTGACTGGCAGAACATCTGTCCTGGCAATGTTCTCATCAGCCCACAATTAATTAACACATCATTTTCCTGCTCCCTAAATCCCTAAGTTCCCCTGAAACTTTGGTTTTCATGATTAAGGATCGATGAAGAAAAATTTAAAATGTGGAAGCAGCTTTCCATGACAGCTGGAAATCTGATATGGCTGGTTCTTTAGACAAATATTTATGGTTTTTTTCTATAACAAATCATATTGACAGTTACAAAGGAAACTCAGAGTGGTATTTCAGTTATTGAAGTCCTACTGTAACTGAAGGTTAATAGCTGCTGTGGCAGTATATACTCTATAAATCAATGGAAGAAACACGTGAATCAGAATATCACACCACTGAGGGACGTTCCATCTCGCTGTGGCAAATAGAAGTTATGGTGCTGACATCCATGGAAGCATGAAATGTTCACATTCCAGCAACATTCAGGACTAGCTATCGATATGTACTGAGGAGAAAGGTCTTGTGCAGCCAGTTTGACAATGGCGTTGTTATTCCACACCTGGAGCTTGGTTCTGAACCAAGATATGGAACTTGGTTACTGGCATTTGCAACCAGAGAAACTGAAATTATCTTAATACCATGGGTATGCATTCAAGGCTATTCTCACGTGCTCAGGATGACTGGTATCTGGACCAAGGCGTCTATTAAGGATGCCAGAGAGTGATTAACTGCTCTGGCAAGATACATACAGCTTATCGCAAACCTTCCAATTCCTTACACGGGGTGGATTTCACCATAATGAAGCAATCACTGAAAAAACCTCCCCAGGGATGTGGTGGATTCCCCAACACTGGAGGTTTTCAAGACACGACTGGACAGGGTGCTAGATAATCTCGTCTGGGCTCCCTTTTCCACAAAAGGTGGATCTTTGGAGGTCCCTTCCAACCTGGGCTGTTCTATAGTTCTCTGTTCTGTGACAATAGTAAGCCAGGATGCCGGGAAATCCACCAATATCAGCCTTTTCACAGCCATTTTCCAGGTCTATGTACTCCCCTCCAGCCTGCAATGAAAAGGGTACAGACTGGCCTTGAAAGAAAAATGCAGGGGCAGAAATGCTAAGGATTGATGCTGCTTTCTTCTGAGACTGCTTTGCTGAAACCATCCTACTCTTTGAAACATCCACGGGCACCTTAAGCAAATCACGTGTTGCAAACATAATTGTAGTGGGTGTGAACTCCATCTGGCTAGAGCCGTGCAGGCTCACGTACCTCCCCTCCGCCTGCCTGGGCTCGGCAGCAACGCCACAGCCACCATCCGTGATAAAGGGGGCATGCCAATAACATGCAGGATTTTGAGTGCACACACAGGCACCCTCCTAAAACTGCATCTCTGAGGAGTGCAGTTAAATGCAAACGCTACTGTTTCTGTCACAGACAGTGTTTTCCTTACTGGATTGGCTGGCACAAACTGATCATGGTCAAGTGACATCTTGCTTTTTTTAAGGCTGCTTTTTAGAAGAGAAAATTACTGAAGAATGAACGTAGAGGCTGAGCTTTTCAAATGAACCTAGGGGAGCCTGGCATTCTAGTTTTCCCCTTTGAGACTCGCAGAAGCTGAGACTGAAGATTGCGTTTTTCTAATCACTTTCTAAGTTGATATCAGATCACTGTTTTCTGTGCCAAATAGACAAATACCTTACCCAGCATTTTCCATTTTTTAAAGATTCCGTATTGAGAAATCACATCCCTTTTACGTCCACTTTTTTCTTTCCCAGTTTTATATTTGGAACCATGGCAACAGTTTATACTTTCAGAAATATATTTTCATAGACATCAAATGACAATTATTTTCATGGTGAACAATGAGCACTATTTTAGTACTAATTTCTAGGCAGATGTGGGGCAAATTCCGGTCTCAGGTGCATAACTTCAATTTTTTCTTCTTAGCTAAAGTCAGACACATTCAGCCAGTAATGAAGGCAGCTGTCTAATGAACACGGCCACCCAAAAAAGCTTTATAAGTCTGGCCGCTAGCAAAAGGTATTTCTTTAATCCTACCTGTCACATTTTCAGTGTGTTCTCATTATTTTTCTACTTAAATAAAATCTTGGAGGATCATACTGTGAACAGCTATTCATTTATCAGCTGGGTTTGATATTTGCATGTATTTTTCTGGCTGGCCACCTTCCTCTAGGGAAAGCAGCAGCCGAGGGCTGGAAGGAGGCACAGCACAAGCAAGGAAAGGCACCCCTGCAGGACAGTAAAGCTGTCGGTCTGTCCCCTCTTTTCAGGGTACCTGCAAGACAGGAGGGTATGGAAACACGAGTCACTGGCTCCTGTTTCATCTCAGCTTCACTAGAGCCAGATCTCGGGCTGATGATGAGGGAGAGTAAAAGCAAACAGTCACCTCCTGGTAGAGGCGATGTTACTGCAGGATGAGCTAAGAGCGAATACGTTTCTCACACGCCCATAGGAGGGACTTTTAAATATCACCGTGATCGCTGGACCCTCCCCTCCAACCCAAGCCGATGCTTAGAATAAATCAGTCTGACTGACAGCGCCAAAGACTCCGTTTTTATCCCTATTACAAGCCCGAAAACGTGAACTGAGGAGCCCATGGTGCGAGCCGTTTGAAGAGATATTTTGCATTTTTAAAAAAAAAAAAGGATGAAGGGGAAAAAAAAAATGCAGAGATGCAGCTGGCTTTGCCCGGGAAAGCAGCTCTCCCTGTTACCTTGAGCCGGCTGCCTCTTCTGAGGTTCAGCCATGACAGTCAGCCGCCGAAAGCTGAAAAGAGAAGCAGATCGCTAAAGGCGGTGGGTCCCCTTGTGGTAGATGGTTTAGATGGAGCTGAGCTGGCTTTGAATCAGCTGCCCATCACGCTGCTCTTCGCCCGGCAGCAGCGACAGCGCAGGGATGCCCACCCGAAGGCCGACCCAGCCACCCCCGCACACGCTGCCGCTCTCTCTGGCAGAGCTATATCTGGCCATCAGTCGTGGGCTCCATACCTCTGCCCCCACCACGGCAGCAGCCATCACACGCCGACGGGGTGACACCATCACCAACCCTCACAAGCCCAGCACGGGGCTGCCGTTGAGGACAGAGCCCTTTTTTTCTTAAAAGCGAGGGCAAAATCGTGCTGATGAGCAAATTGTCCTAACACGGATTGAGCACGGCGCCATCAGAAGCGCCTCTTCTAAAGCATGTGCAGAAGTCTCTCGGAGATGGGCTGATATTCAAGCACCTTCTAATACCGTGCTGAAAAGAAAAATAAAAAAAAATAAAAAAAAATTAAAAAAGGATAGTTTGACAAACAACTGTCCCCACTTCATCCTGCTCCCCGGCTCCCAGCAGAGCTGAGAGTGCTGCTATCTGAGATGGGCTGAGACCGCTGGCTTTTGTTCAGAATCTATAGTGCGTCGTCGGGCCCCTTCCTGGGGCAGGGAAGGTGGTAAGGCTGGAGCCGGGCTTGAATTTCAGACGGAACTGGACTGCCCCAACAGTCAAGAACATTTAGAGGAATTTGGCCAGGCCCTTTTTGCTTCTGTAATTGATGCCTCTAGCTGTTAGATTTGTTGTTGTTGTTGTTTGGCCAGAAACCCCCCCAGAAATGCCTGTTCTTATGAGATTTGTGGCCAAATTGCCGGAGGGTCCAGTCATTTCAGCGGTGATGGACATACCAAAAGCCAGATATTAAACTCTTCCTGATTGTACATTGGAAACCGCCCTGAAGTTCATTCCAAAGCAGATTTATGCAGTGTAATGTCAAAATCATGTTCAATGCAAGTCTCTTGGAGCCAGACCAACCTTTAACCTGAAGCTACAGCTTGTCTGCCCTCAGAAAAAGAAGTAGCAAACAAAACTGTAGCAGGTATGAATGTATAAATAAACCAATACAGTTATCAATAGGGCAGAGGAGTGAAATGAGAAATTCCTCCTGCTGCAGCCTTCACAACCTTGGTGCTTCTGCAAAGGTGCCTTCTCCCTAACAACAAACACAGCCACAAGTGGCCAACCTGCCAAAAGCTGGTAGATTCAATGCTTATATGCAGGTACCTCAACCCACACTCCTTTCATCCTCTTTTTTATGCTGATAATGCACTGACTGGGAAACATAAAAGATCTTTTAGGCTATCTAACCTATCCCTTCTGGGAGAAGGACAGGACTCCACATTTTGATATCCACTGCAGTCTCTGTGCTGCATTACAAAAGCACCCATTACCACAGCAGCAAAGAGCTGGGAAAAAAAGTGCTTTGCCTTAGCATCAGCTTAAACTCAAATTCAGCATTTCTTTCAAAGAGAACAGGGTGCACAGTCCAAAGCTTAGCCTTATCCTCCTTGCTGCCACCAACGTCCTTAGGAGAGTGTAAGAGACAACTCTACTCTAGGCTGCAGGTTCATGGCTGAGTGAATGGGAGGGCAAGCTGCCAGGGGACGTGGCACCCACGGCCCGTGCTTTGCACTGAGTTCACTACCATGTGGCCACGCGCTGAGCTGGCCTTTTCTTTTTAAACTCCTAAGGTCAGTTTTCACCCAGGTCTGTCCTCTAATCTCGTTTACCACCTATCTATAAATAGGAAGGAAATGTGGAGCAAAAAAGGAATAGGGGGAAAGTGCAGAGGAGACAAGTTTTTCACCTGCAGGCCCCAGCGGACTGCTAGCATAGTCACCCAACATTATTCCTGCTCTCAGGTTGAAGAAACAGAGGTTGGGGTTTTGTGACAGCTTTAAGAAGATATGCTCTAATGTGTAGAGGCTGCCTCTGTACACATTAAGTAAAACTAAAGAGGCAATGGCATTTACCAGCACTATTTTGTAAATGGTAGCAAGGAAGGTTTTCATCTTGCCCTCCAGTTTGCTTAATTCCAGTTGCACTGGAAAGCAGATAAAGGTTCATTTTGCCCTCTGCAATCCTTGCTAGGCGTTTACAGCCTGGGGGGGGTCATGGGGACCCAACCTGGAAGCTGCTGTCCTTCTGTCATTGAGAGCAGCCTTCCAGTACCTGAAGGGAGCCTACAGTAAGGCTGGGGAGAGCCTGTTTAGAAAGGCCTGCAGTGACAGGACGAGGGGAAATGGCTTCAAGCTGGAAGGGAACAGATTTAGACTGGAGATTAGGAGAGGGTTCTTCACTGTGAGGGTGGTGGAGCACTGGAACAGGTTGCCCAGGGAGGTGGTTGAGGCCCCTTCCCTGGAGATATTCAAGGAGAGGCTCGACGAGGCCCTGGGCAACCTGGTCCAGTTGGGGGTGTCCCTACTGACTGCGTGGAGGTCGGACTAGATGACCTTTGGAGGTCCCTTCCGGCCTGGGCAATTCTATGATTCTATCTGAGGATTGTCACTGGCAGTCTGTAGAAGAGAGGGACCAACCAGTAGCCCTGCTTGTCCAGGGCATCACAGCACTGCCAGTACAGTGGGATTGTAAGGAGTGGGGGACCTGGAACTGAAAGGAGAAAAGGTCAACAGTAGTTCTCCCTCCAAACAGACCCCTTTGGCTCCTGGAGATGCTACAGATGGCTGATGAAGGTGAGGGGAATAACTTTGCAGTGGAAAAGCCTGGGGGCAGGTGTAGGATGGGGTTTTGATCAGTCACTTTGCACCAGGAGAAGCCCATGCCGGCACCTTTAGGGTCCTCCCATGCTGCTCTCCGGGCGGGGATGGCCTTCAGAAGGGTCCCAGGAGGACATCAGGCGGCAGGAGCACCCCAGTCCCAGACCTGGCCCCTCTGTGGCCCCACCAGGGCTACCCCACGCGTGGCCCCTTTCCCCACGCCACCCTCTGCAATCCCACCACCGGGATTGAGCACAGGCAGCAGGGCCGGGAGAGACCAGCTCCCCCCCGACACCCACCCCGCTTCTTCCCCCCCCAAACCTGAGGCTAGGGGTGACGTCATGGTGGGGGAGGGGCGGGCAGGGGGAGGGGCCCCCCGCACCTCCCTTCCCTCCTCCCCGCTCCGCAGCGCGGGGGCCGGCC
>NW_015090830.1:16387378-16387706 GCF_001431845.1 Calidris pugnax | reverse complement strand
GTTTCTCGACGATTAATGGGGCGGGGGGACACGGGGAGAGCGGATAAATCCAGCCTGTGATGCCTATAAATGGCGTTTCTCTTCTAGGGTGCACATTTAAAAAAAAAAAAAAAAAGAAAAGAAAAAAGAAGAAGGGGAAAAAAAAAAAAAAAAACCCGGTCCGTGTCATCCCCCCGCGTCAGGGCCCGTGGTGGGCGTGAGGCTGTACTTCCTCCGCCCCCTCCTAATGGAGCGAACCATTCCCAGCTAGTCCTCCTCGCCCTCTCCCTCTGCCTCCCTCTTTCTCTCCTTTTTCCTCTTGTCTTCCCCCCCCCACCTTGTCTGCAAA
>NW_015090830.1:16385295-16386422 GCF_001431845.1 Calidris pugnax | reverse complement strand
TTTTCAAAGATTAAAAAAAAAAAAAAAAAATGCTCAGCATTGCTATTTAGAGATCCTTTCGCTCGGTCACCCTCCTCTCCAGACAATCTCTGCAGCGTTTTGTGGGTACCAAAAGAAAGGAGAGAGAGGAAAAAAAAAATAATAAAAAAATAAGAGGGGGGAAGAACAAGAAAGGAAGGAAGGGAGAAAAGAATGAGGCAAAAAGCTTTGAACATTTCCTCATCGACGAAATAAAAAGATCACAAATATTGCGATGAAACGTTGACCTTTGGAAAATGGATATACGATGCAAACCCCTCCGTTCGTATTATCATTTCATTTTAACTGATGCTGAACTCTTCAGAAGGCCATTTTCTGTACTGTCAGAGAAAGAAGGGGGAAGGCATTATTGGGATGTTATCCTTGATTTCAGTCCTTGCAAATTTTTGTTGGCTTGTTTGTTTGTTCGTTTGGAGGAGGAGGAGGAGGATTTTTCTCTCATTTGCGTTGGTTTGATTGAACCGAGGGAGGATTTTTGTGCACGGTGCGGTTTCAAAAGGTAGCGAGAGTGGCGGGGAATCGCCGTCCCCGCGCTGGCGTGTGAGCATGAGCAGTCATTTGGAAAGTTACCCCAAAATACTGCCGCACACCGCGGAGATGGTGGCGGTGCGGTTGCTTTGCGGTGCCCTGGGAGAGGACGGCTTTGAAGCTCGTGGAGGGCTTTTCTCCTCTCTGCTCCTCCTTCGGTATTTCGGGTAACCTCCTCCCCACTCCCCATCTTTCCCCCCCCCTCACCCCCCATCCCCTTCCCCGAAATCAGCTTTTGGTTGGCGGTGTGGGGTTTGCGAAGGGTCATTTGCCTTCCCCCGCCCCCGTCCCCGTCCCCGGTAAGAGCTGGTGTGAAATGGATGTTCGGCTCGTTCCTAAAATGTCTATGCAGCGGGTCTTAAAAAAACAACAACAACAAAAAAATTATGTATGTACTTGGGTAGAGGCGATTAGAGCTGTCCGAAATCCCTGACATTTTGGGAGGTGTGGGGAGGACCGAGTCTCCGCGGAAGGCGCCCAGGGACAGGAGGAGGGGTCCCGGGCGCAGCTAAAGGGCAGGTGGGCTGAGGGGACGGGGAGGGGGCCCGGCCCGTGATGGG
>NW_015090830.1:16380817-16385285 GCF_001431845.1 Calidris pugnax | reverse complement strand
GCCGCAAATGGTTTTACTAAATGTAGGATGGGACTTAAGTTGAACGGCAGATATATTTCTCTGATCCTTGCTGTGCAGATAGGTAAGTGGACTTGCCAAATTCGGTTACCAAGTTGCGCGCACCGGAGCCCGGCTGATGCATGCAGAAGCGGAATGTCGGAGTAACCTGCGCTGCCGGCCGCGGTTTTGGGGCGGCGGAGGGACCCCTCTCCCTCTCTCCCTCCCGCTCCCTCTGCCTCCTTCCCGCTGGCATCTCCGCGGTTCTTTACGCTGTCGAGGCGGGGGGGTCCAAATTCGGTTACCAAGTTGCGCGCACCGGAGCCCGGCTGATGCATGCAGAAGCGGAATGTCGGAGTAACCTGCGCTGCCGGCCGCGGTTTTGGGGCGGCGGAGGGACCCCTCTCCCTCTCTCCCTCCCGCTCCCTCTGCCTCCTTCCCGCTGGCATCTCCGCGGTTCTTTACGCTGTCGAGGCGGGGAGGTCCGCAGGAAAGGGAGACTATTCTTTGTTCCTCTTAAATCACTTTTGTTGGTCGTTTTTCCGAAATCAGTGCATGCTTATTCATACTTCGCGCTTCCCCGCCCCCCCCCGCGACTTCTCTTATTCTTCCTCCTTTTTTCCCTTCCTGTTCCCTCCGTCCCCACGAACGACTGCATTTGTATTTGCTTTTCGGATATCCCCTGCATTCCTTTCCACTGCCAATCTGGGGACTCCAGTATTAAGAAATGCCCCCCCCCCAGAGGGACAGAAAAATAACAACCGGCACAAAATGGCTTGCGAGAGATCTAGCTGGAAAGTTTTTTTTTGTAGAAAATCAGGGGGACGAGCGAAGGACTCCCTTTGGGATCTCGGAGGCTTTCCCATTTGCAGAGCAGTCTAAAACCAAACAAAACCCATCGCTAATGAAAAAAAAAATTTAAGTTAAAAAATCCACCCGAATGCGGGGACTAAACAAATAAAAATTATTTAAAAATCACGAGGTCCCACCGCCCGGTCGTTAATTTCGTGCTCGGAGAACCGCTGTCAGAAAACGAGCGGGACCAGAAAAATTTCAATATATGTTAAGTTACTTAAAATAGAATAGATTTCCCTCCACTCCGCTATGTGTTTTTGTGTGCTAGTTGCTGGTCTTGTTTAATATTGTGGGTTTTGGGCTGGTTTTTGGTTTGCTCTCAGGTTCATTTTATTCAACATTTCTTCGCTGAATTTTATTTTGAGTTACAGACATTAAACAATCTCCAAGTTAATGTCCAGTTTGGTCCTGTACAGGCAAATTGTAAAGATTTATATATTGAGTATGTGTATTCCCGAGCATGATCCAAAACTAGGCTCCAAGGAAAGGGCGATTAAAGCGCTTCTTTTATTATCCGGATTAGCAGGTGTGAAGAGACCTTTGGTAATATTTGCCTGCAAAGGAATTCTGCTATAATTAAAAAAAAAAAAAAAAAAATGCTCAGCATTGCTATTTAGAGATCCTTTCGCTCGGTCACCCTCCTCTCCAGACAATCTCTGCAGCGTTTTGTGGGTACCAAAAGAAAGGAGAGAGAGGAAAAAAAAAATAATAAAAAAATAAGAGGGGGGAAGAACAAGAAAGGAAGGAAGGGAGAAAAGAATGAGGCAAAAAGCTTTGAACATTTCCTCATCGACGAAATAAAAAGATCACAAATATTGCGATGAAACGTTGACCTTTGGAAAATGGATATACGATGCAAACCCCTCCGTTCGTATTATCATTTCATTTTAACTGATGCTGAACTCTTCAGAAGGCCATTTTCTGTACTGTCAGAGAAAGAAGGGGGAAGGCATTATTGGGATGTTATCCTTGATTTCAGTCCTTGCAAATTTTTGTTGGCTTGTTTGTTTGCTCGTTTGGAGGAGGAGGAGGAGGATTTTTCTCTCATTTGCGTTGGTTTGATTGAACCGAGGGAGGATTTTTGTGCACGGTGCGGTTTCAAAAGGTAGCGAGAGTGGCGGGGAATCGCCGTCCCCGCGCTGGCGTGTGAGCATGAGCAGTCATTTGGAAAGTTACCCCAAAATACTGCCGCACACCGCGGAGATGGTGGCGGTGCGGTTGCTTTGCGGTGCCCTGGGAGAGGACGGCTTTGAAGCTCGTGGAGGGCTTTTCTCCTCTCTGCTCCTCCTTCGGTATTTCGGGTAACCTCCTCCCCACTCCCCATCTTTCCCCCCCCCTCACCCCCCATCCCCTTCCCCGAAATCAGCTTTTGGTTGGCGGTGTGGGGTTTGCGAAGGGTCATTTGCCTTCCCCCGCCCCCGTCCCCGTCCCCGGTAAGAGCTGGTGTGAAATGGATGTTCGGCTCGTTCCTAAAATGTCTATGCAGCGGGTCTTAAAAAAACAACAACAACAAAAAAATTATGTATGTACTTGGGTAGAGGCGATTAGAGCTGTCCGAAATCCCTGACATTTTGGGAGGTGTGGGGAGGACCGAGTCTCCGCGGAAGGCGCCCAGGGACAGGAGGAGGGGTCCCGGGCGCAGCTAAAGGGCAGGTGGGCTGAGGGGACGGGGAGGGGGCCCGGCCCGTGATGGGTGGCTCCTGCTGCATTGCAAATCACTGCACACCCTCGGCTTTGAAGGACGAGGTTGGGGCGGGGGGGGAAGGTCGGGGTCGCGGCAAAGCACAAGCGACCTACTTCAAGAGCAATCCCGCTGTGGTTTGGCTGGGCAGGACCTTCGTGTCTCCGCTTTTGCTTTTTTTTTTTAATTATTTTTTTGGTGGTAGTGGGATCTGGGGAGACTTTGGGGCGGGTGTACCCTGTGCAGAGGGAGCGGCGCTGGGCAGACAGGGCCAGGCCGCTCCGCGGAGGGGAGAGGAGGGATGCTCTGAGCACCGCTGGTCCCAAACCTGACCCTCTGCCACCCGGGGCACCGCTCCCCTTCCGACCCCCTATTTTCAGTGCAGCCCATCACAGTTTTGGGGAAATTTCGTGGCAACTTGCCCTCCCTTCTAGCGCTGGAGCTGCCGGAGTGGGATGGCAGAGATTTTATAGGACATGGTTTTACCCTCGGGATGGTCCTCAGTTCTTCTTCTCTTATTTGTTTGCCTGGCTTTTTTTTCCCTACCGTAGCCAATGTCTGTAGCCTGCTGGGGTTTTGATGTGACGGCTGGTGCTGGTGTGAGTGTAGAGGGGAGTGGCCACCGAGTCGTGCTGGCGATGAATCAAACGGCAAGGGGTTGAAACAGTCTCTTTTGGAGTCAGCCATTTAGCTTGTAATCGGTGCCTGGCAAGGAAACACACACAGCCCGCCACATCCACGTCCTGGGGAGACGGCTCGGGAGGGGACCCCCACAACAACAACAACCCTCCTTCCCCGCCGGTGTGGGCGGCCGGGGGCTCCTCCGAAAGGAGAGGAGCAATCCCTCCCGCCCCCGCTAGCCGCAGCGACATCCCAGCTGCGAGCCCGGGGACACCGCGGCGTCCCTAATCCCCGTCACCGGCAGGGGAGAGATTTGGGATCAGCATCGCATCGCCCCCTGCCCGGGTACCCCGGCCGGGGCTGCGGGGCGGGATGCTGCCGGCGGTGTGTGCGGTGGCACCGGCCCTGCCCGGAGCCCTGCGGGTGGCTGCGGTGTCCCTGCCTCCCCCTGCAATGTCCCCGCGTCCCGTCCCGTCCCCCCGCGGGGCCTGGCCCGGCAGACACGGACACCCGGAGGAAGCCATCTCACGCAATTCCTTCCCTTTCCCACCGCTCCAAGCGGTCTCTCTTGGTTTGGTGACTTTTTGGGGTTGGACCGAGCGCCGTTTCCCAGCGCCATCCCGGCGGGTGCCCGAGGCGGCGGGTTTGGGGGAGCGGGATTCATCCCTGCCCCTTCCCGCCCCGAGCCCGGGGAGATGCGGGGTCCCTGGCTTTGGGGCTCGCTCCTTTTCTCGTCTTTATCTCAGCTCTTTCAAGTGGTTTGTGGTTTTGTTGTTGTTGCTGTTGTTGCTTTTTTTTTTTTTTTTAATTATTATTATTATCATTATCCCCCTGCGTCTTGCACGATATTCGCCAAGCGACCTGGGCAATGGGGAGCCGGTGTGTGTGTGCGTGTGTGTGCGGCAGCGTGTGTGGGGAATAACCCGCCCGCTGCTTCCAGGCGGAATTTTCTAACAAAGGAGCAAGTCTGGGGAGAAGCAGGAGAAGGAGCAGGAGGAGCAGGAGAAGCAGGCAGAGCATCTTCACCTTGCCTTCCCTCCTCCTCACCCCTAAAAAAGAAAAAAAAAAAAAAAAAACCCAAAAAGAAAACAGGGCCATTAAATCACGGGGAGGGAAACGCCCGGTGGTAAAAAAAAAAAAAAAAAAAAAAGCAAAGGGTGAAAAGCCCCTGACTCACGTCCCCAAGTAGTCGATGGCCACCCTGGCTCGGTCTCACTGCCCTCCTCCTGCCCCCAAATCACCGCTCCTCGGCCTTTAGCCTTGTGGGGAGGGAGGAAGGGAGGAAGGGGAAGGTGAGGGGGGTGAGGGTGGTGT